>NC_092158.1:3528538-3548538 GCF_045791955.1 Oncorhynchus clarkii lewisi | reverse complement strand
TTCATCAATCAACTCAGCAGTTGATTCATCAATCAACTCAGCAGTTGGTTCATCAATCAACTCAGCAGTTGATTCATCAATCAACTCAGCAGTTGATTCATCAAATAACTCAGCAGTCGGTTCATCAATCAACTCAGCAGTCGGTTCATCAATCAACTCAGCAGTTGATTCATCAAACAACTCAGCAGTTGATTCATCAATCAACTCAGCAGTTGATTCATCAAACAACTCAGCAGTTGATTCATCAATCAACTCAGCAGTTGGTTCATCAATCAACTCAGCAGTTGATTCATCAATCAACTCAGCAGTTGATTCATCAATCAACTCAGCAGTTGATTCATCAATCAACTCAGCAGTCGGTTCATCAAACAACTCAGCAGTTGATTCATCAATCAACTCAGCAGTCGGTTCATCAAACAACTCAGCAGTTGATTCATCAATCAACTCAGCAGTTGCTTCATCAATCAACTCAGCAGTTGATTCATCAATCAACTCAGCAGTTGATTCATCAATCAACCCAGCGTTTATTAGAGTGTAGTTTACCAGCTCAATAGCAGATCAGCTCAATACTTTAACTCACACAATATTCACACTGCCTACATTATTTTACATTCTTCAATTCCTCAGGATTCAACATTTCATCCCTGTTTCCCTCTCTCTACCGCCCTCTCTTCCCTCTCTACCTCCCTCTCTACCTCTCTTCTCTCTCTACCACCCTCTCTACCGCCCTCTCTTCCCTCTCTACCTCCCTCACTAACTCCCTCTCTACCTCCCTCTCTTCTCTCTCCACCTCTCTCTTTCCTCTCTACCTCCCTCTCTTCCTCACTCAACCTCCCTCTCTACCTCTCTTCTCTCTCTACCACCCTCTCTACCGCCCTCTCTTCCCTCTCTACCTCCCTCACTAACTCCCTCACTAACTCCCTCTCTTCTCTCTCCACCTCCCTCTTTCCTCTCTACCTCTCTACCTCCCTCTCTACCTCCCTCTCTTCTATCTCTTTCCTCTCTTCCCTCTCTACCTCCCCATCTCCCACCCTCTCTTCTCTCTCTTCCCTCTCTACCTCCCCCACTAACTCCCTCTCTACCTCCCTCTCTTCTCTCTCCACCTCCCTCTTTCCTCTCTACCTCCCTCTCTTCCCTCTCAACCTCCCTCTCTACCTCTCTTCTCTCTCTACCACCCTCTCAACCTCCCTCTCTTCCCTCTCAACCTCCCTCTCTACCTCTCTTCTCTCTCTACCTCCCTCTCTTCCTCACTCTACCTCCCTCTCAACCTCCCTCTCTACCTCTCTTCTCTCTCTACCACCCTCTCTACCGCCCTCTCTTCCCTCTCTACCTCCCTCACTAACTCCCTCACTAACTCCCTCTCTTCTCTCTCCACCTCCCTCTTTCCTCTCTACCTCTCTACCTCCCTCTCTACCTCCCTCTCTTCTATCTCTTTCCTCTCTTCCCTCTCTACCTCCCCATCTCCCACCCTCTCTTCTCTCTCTTCCCTCTCTACCTCCCCCACTAACTCCCTCTCTACCTCCCTCTCTTCTCTCTCCACCTCCCTCTTTCCTCTCTACCTCTCTACCTCCCTCTCTACCTCCCTCTCTTCTATCTCTTTCCTCTCTTCCCTCTCTACCTCCCCATCTCCCACCCTCTCTTCTCTCTCTTCCCTCTCTACCTCCCCCACTAACTCCCTCTCTACCTCCCTCTCTTCTCTCTCCACCTCCCTCTTTCCTCTCTACCTCCCTCTCTTCCCTCTCAACCTCCCTCTCTACCTCTCTTCTCTCTCTACCACCCTCTCAACCTCCCTCTCTTCCCTCTCAACCTCCCTCTCTACCTCTCTTCTCTCTCTACCTCCCTCTCTTCCTCACTCTACCTCCCTCTCAACCTCCCTCTCTACCTCTCTTCTCTCTCTACCACCCTCTCAACCTCCCTCTCTTCCCTCTCAACCTCCCTCTCTACCTCTCTTCTCTCTCTACCACCCTCTCAACCTCCCTCTCTTCCCTCTCTACCTCCCTCTCTTCTCTCTCCACCTCCCTCTTTCCTCTCTTCCCTCTCTACCTCCCCATCTCCCACCTTCTCTTCTCTCTCTTCCCTCTCTACCTCTCTCTTCTCTCTCCACCTCCCTCTTTCCTCTCTACCTCCCTCTCTTCCCTCTCTACCTCCCTCTCTTCCTCACTCTACCTCCCTCTCAACCTCCCTCTCTACCTCTCTTCTCTCTCTACCACCCTCTCTACCTCCCTCTCTTCCCTCTCCACCTCCCTCTCTTCCTCACTACCTCCCTCTCAACCTCCCTCTCTTCCCTCTCTACCACCCTCTCTTCTCTCTCTTCCCTCTCTACCTCCCTCTCTTCCACCTCCTCTCTATATATCTATATCTCAATGAGTCTGTTCCGTCCTCTCTGATGTGTGGACCCTGTCTACTCTGATGTTCTGTGTCCCTGAATGCCTCGCCACTGTCTTCCAGCCTGAGTTGATAATGACATCAACAGTCATGTGAAACCAGCTGACGATGGAACAGTGCACAGTCACTAGAACACATGTCTCATACCTCCTCTACAACACACACTGTTACAGCAACACACACCAGCAACACACACTGTTACAGCAACACACACTGTTACAGCAACACACACCAGCAACACACACCAGCAATACACACTGTTACAGCAACACACACTGTTACAGCAACACACACCAGCAACACACACCAGCAACACACACCAGCATTACACACTGTTACAGCAACACACACTGCTACAGCAACACATACCAGCAACACACACCAGCAACACACACTGTTACAGCAACGCACACTGTTACAGCAACACACACCAGCAACACACACTGCTACAGCAACACACACCAGCAACACACACTGTTACAGCAACACACACTGTTACAGCAACACACACTGTTACAGCAACACACACCAGCAACACACACCAGCAATACACACTGTTACAGCAACACACACCAGCAACACACACCAGCAACACACACTGTTACAGCAACACACACCAGTAACACACACTGTTACAGCAACACACACTGTTACAGCAACACACACCAGCAACACACACTGTTACAGCAACACACTCTGTTACAGCAACACATACCAGCAACACACACTGTTACAGCAACACTCCCCTGCCCTCCATTCCCTCCTCTCTCTCTTCCTTTCTTGTAAGTGATCCCCTCCTACCCGGTAACACTAGATGTCTACTCTGGCCAATGCGCTGTTAGCTGGAGAGCAAGCTGAGTCTATAGAATGCACTGCATGGACAGACAGACAGAGAGAGAGATCCCTCACCATTGACAAAAAGACACTATAACACAGAGAGAGAGAGAAAGAGAGAGAGAGAGAGAGAGAGATACAGGGAGATACAGAGAGAGAGAGAGAGAGAATCTAGAATGCCTTACTGGTCTAGCCTAGAATCTGGAATGCCTTACCAGTCTAGAATCTGGAATGTCTCACCAGTCTAGAATCTGGAATGTCTCACCAGTCTAGAATCTGGAATGTCTCACAAGTCTAGAATCTGGAATGTCTCACCAGTCTAGAATCTAGAGTGCCTTACCAGTCTAGTCTAGAATCTGGAATGCCTTACCAGTCTAGAATCTGGAATGTCTCACCAGTCTAGAATCTAGAGTGCCTTACCAGTCTAGTCTAGAATCTGGAATGCCTTACCAGTCTAGAATCTGGAATGTCTCACCAGTCTAGAATCTAGAGTGCCTTACCAGTCTAGGCTAGAATCTGGAATGCCTTTCCAGTCTAGAGTATGGAATGCCTTATCAGTCTAGAATCTGGAATGCCTTACCAATGCGCTGTTAGCTGGAGAGCTAGCTGAGTCTATAGAATGAAACACTGCATGGACAGACAAACAGAGAGAGATCCCTCACCACTGACAATAAGACACTAGAACACAGAGAGAGAGAGAGAGAGAGCGAGAGAGAGAGAGAGAGAGAGAGAGAGAGAGAGAGAGAGAGAGAGAGGGAGTAGAGAGAGAGAGAGGGGAGTAGAGAGAGACAGAGAGAGAGATACAGAGAGAGAGAGAGATACAGAGAGAGAGAGAGAATCTAGAATGCCTTACTGGTCTAGCCTAGAATCTGGAATGCCTTACCAATCTAGAATATGGAATGTCTCACCAGTCTATAATCTGGTAGGCCTTACGAGTCTAGAATCTAGAATGCCTTACCGGTCTAGCCTAGAATCTGGAATGTCTTACCAGTCTAGAATCTGGAATGCCTACCAGTATAGAATCTAGAATACCTTACCAGTCTAGCCCAGAATCTGGAATGCTTTTCCAGTCTAGAATCTGGAATGCCTACCAGTCTAGAATCTAGAATGCCTTACTAGTCTAGCCTAGAATCTGGAATGCCTTTCCAATCTAGAGTATGGAATGCCTTATCAATCTAGAATCTGGAATGCCTTACCAGTCTAGAATCTAGAATGCCTTTCTGGTCTAGCCTAGAATCTGGAATGCCTTACCAATCTAGAATATGGAATGTCTCACCAGTCTATAATCTGGTAGGATTTATGAGTCTAAAATCTAGAATGCCTTACTGGTCTAGCCTAGAATCTGGAATGCCTTACCAATCTAGAATATGGAATGTCTCACCAGTCTATAATCTGGTAGGATTTACAAGTCTAAAATCTAGAATGCCTTACCGGTCTAGCCTAGAATCTGGAATGTCTTACCAGTCTAGAATCTAGAATGCCTTACCAGTCTAGCCTAGAATCTGGAACGCCTTTCCAGTCTAGAGTATGGAATAATTTATCAGTCTAGAATCTGGAATGCCCTACCAGTCTAAAATCTGGATTAATTTACCAGTATATAATCTAGAAGGCCTTACCAGTCTAGAATTGGGTATGCCTTACCAGTCTAGAACCTGGAATGATTTACCACATTAGAATCAAGCATGTCTAAGCATACTATAATCTAGAATGTTTTACCAGTCTAGCCTAAAATCGGGAATGCCTTACCAGTCTAGCATATGGAATGCCTTACCAGTCTATAATCTGTAATAATTTGCCAGTCTAGAATCTGGAATGGTTTAGCAGTCTATAATCTAGAATGCTTTACCAGTCTATAATCTAGAATGCCTTACCAATTGAGAATGTGGAATGCCTTACCAGTCTTTAATCTGGAAGACCTACCAGTCTAGAATCTAGAATGCCTTACCAATATAGAATCTGGGATGCCTTACCAGTCTAGAATATGGAATGCCTTACCAGTCTATAATCTGGAGGGCTTTACCAGTCTAGACTACCTTACCAGTCTAGAATCTGGAATGCTTTACCTGTCTAGAATCTGGAATGCCTTGCCAGTCTAGAATCTAGAATGCCTTATCAGTCTAGCATATGGAATGCCGTACCAGTCTAGACTCTAGAATTCCTTACCAGTCTAGAATCTGGAATACCTTACTAGTCAAGAAACTAGAATGCCTTACCAGTCTAGCCTCAAATCTGAAATGTCTTACCAGACTAGCATCTAGAATGCTTTACCAGTCTAGAATCTGGAATGCCTTACTAGTCTAAAATCTGGAATGCTTTACCAGTCTAGAATCTGGAATGCTTTACCAGTCTAGAATCTGGAATGCGTTACCATTCTAGAATCTGGAATGCTTTGCCATTCTAGAATCTGGAATGATTTACCAGTCTAGAATCTGGAATGCTTTGCCATTCTAAAATCTGGAATGATTTACCAATCTAGAATGCCTTACCAATCTAGAATATAGAATCTAGAATGCCTTGCCAGTCTAGAATCTGGAATGCTTTGCAATTCTAGAATCTGGAATGATTTACCAATCTTGAATGCCTTACCAATCTAGAATCTAGAATACCTTACCAATCTAGAATCTAGAATGCCTTACCAGTCTAGAATCTAGAATGCCTTACCAATATAGAATCTAGAATGCCTTACCAGTCTAGTCTAAAATCTGGAATGCCTTACCAGTCTAGAGTCTAGAATGCCTTACCAATCTAGAATGCTTTACCAATCTAGAATCCAGAATTCCCTACCAGTGTAGTCTAGAATCTGGAAAGCCTTATGAGTCTAGAACTTGGAATGGCTTACCAGTCTAGAACTTAGAATGCCTTACCAGTCTAAAATCTGGAATGCCTTACCAGTCTAGAGTCTAGAATGCCTTACCAATCTAGAATGCTTTACCAATCTAGAATCCAGAATTCCCTACCAGTGTAGTCTAGAATCTGGAAAGCCTCACCAGTCTATAATCTGGTAGGATTTACAAATCTAAAATCTAGAATGCCTTACCGGTCTAGCCTAGAATCTGGAATGTCTTACCAGTCTAGAATCTAGAATGCCTTACCAGTCTAGCCTAGAATCTGGAACGCCTTTCCAGTCTAGAGTATGGAATAATTTATCAGTCTAGAATCTGGAATGCCCTACCAGTCTAAAATCTGGATTAATTTACCAGTATATAATCTAGAAGGCCTTACCAGTCTAGAATTGGGTATGCCTTACCAGTCTAGAACCTGGAATGACTTACCACATTAGAATCAAGCATGTCTAAGCATACTATAATCTAGAATGTTTTACCAGTCTAGCCTAAAATCGGGAATGCCTTACCAGTCTAGCATATGGAATGCCTTACCAGTCTATAATCTGTAATAATTTGCCAGTCTAGAATCTGGAATGGTTTAGCAGTCTATAATCTAGAATGCTTTACCAGTCTATAATCTAGAATGCCTTACCAATTGAGAATGTGGAATGCCTTACCAGTCTTTAATCTGGAAGACCTACCAGTCTAGAATCTAGAATGCCTTACCAATATAGAATCTGGGATGCCTTACCAGTCTAGAATATGGAATGCCTTACCAGTCTATAATCTGGAGGGCTTTACCAGTCTAGACTACCTTACCAGTCTAGAATCTGGAATGCTTTACCTGTCTAGAATCTGGAATGCCTTGCCAGTCTAGAATCTAGAATGCCTTATCAGTCTAGCATATGGAATGCCGTACCAGTCTAGACTCTAGAATTCCTTACCAGTCTAGAATCTGGAATACCTTACTAGTCAAGAAACTAGAATGCCTTACCAGTCTAGCCTCAAATCTGAAATGTCTTACCAGACTAGCATCTAGAATGCCTTACCAGTCTAGAATCTGGAATGCCTTACTAGTCTAAAATCTGGAATGCTTTACCAGTCTAGAATCTGGAATGTTTTACCAGTCTAGAATCTGGAATGCGTTACCATTCTAGAATCTGGAATGCTTTGCCATTCTAGAATCTGGAATGATTTACCAGTCTAGAATCTGGAATGCTTTGCCATTCTAAAATCTGGAATGATTTACCAATCTAGAATGCCTTACCAATCTAGAATATAGAATCTAGAATGCCTTGCCAGTCTAGAATCTGGAATGCTTTGCAATTCTAGAATCTGGAATGATTTACCAATCTTGAATGCCTTACCAATCTAGAATCTAGAATACCTTACCAATCTAGAATCTAGAATGCCTTACCAGTCTAGAATCTAGAATGCCTTACCAATATAGAATCTAGAATGCCTTACCAGTCTAGTCTAAAATCTGGAATGCCTTACCAGTCTAGAGTCTAGAATGCCTTACCAATCTAGAATGCTTTACCAATCTAGAATCCAGAATTCCCTACCAGTGTAGTCTAGAATCTGGAAAGCCTTATGAGTCTAGAACTTGGAATGGCTTACCAGTCTAGAACTTAGAATGCCTTACCAGTCTAAAATCTGGAATGCCTTACCAGTCTAGAGTCTAGAATGCCTTACCAATCTAGAATGCTTTACCAATCTAGAATCCAGAATTCCCTACCAGTGTAGTCTAGAATCTGGAAAGCCTTACGAGTCTAGAACTTGGAATGGCTTACCTGTCTAGAACTTAGAATGCCTTACCAGTCTAGAACTTGGAATGCCTTACCAGTCTAGATTCTAGAATGCCTTCGGGCTATACAAAGTGTTTTCTGGGTACAGGTCTCCCAGAGCGAAGAGGCGAGTGGTTAAGTACCTCTGTGTGTTATTCTTCAACACAGTGAGGGACTTCCACAGTAAAACCTTATTGCTTAGATCAGATTCCTCCTCTTCTCTTTCCTCAGACTGAGATACGTGGACGAAAATACTCACTACTACAAAGTAACACACAGTGCCCTATATCTCTGCTCCCACCCTTTCCTATCTCTCGTCATGTGTAAGAGACCAGCCAGCTAGCTGCGTTACTTACCCTGCCTAATGTTATCTGTTGTCCTCTTTCCTCATGTGTAAGAGACCAGCCAGCTAGCTGCAGTACTTACCCTGTCTATCTGTTTCCTCTCTCCTCATGTGTAAGAGTCCAGCCAGCTAGCTGCATTACTTACCCTGTCTATCCGTTTCCTCTCTCCCAGAACGTTTTTCTCTCCTTTCTCAACTTCTTTCCCCGTCACATTCCTCCCCTGGCCGTGCCTCTCTTCAGGCTGTGATGTCATGGGCAGGCAGACAGAGAGGCAGAGGGTCAGGCTAAAAAAGGGAGTGTGTTCCCTCTCTTCTCTCTCCAGAAGCCAGAAACCCCTCCACACACAAAACCCCCCTCTGTTTAGAGGAGTGAAGCAGCACTCTACTCCTACACCCCAAAACACCCCTCCCTCCCTCCCTCCCTCCCTCATCTCTTCTCCACCCTCCTTCTGTCCCTCCCCCTCCTTCCCTCCTTCTCTCCCCTCCTTCTACCCCCTCCTCCCTCCTTCTCTCCCTCCCCTCCTTCCCTCCTTCTCTCCCCTCTTCCCTCCTCCCCCTTCTCTCCCCCTCCTTCTCACCCTCCTCCCTCCTCCCCACTCCTCCCTCCCCTCCCAGCAGGCTGCGCAGGGCACACTGTCACAGTCTGAGAGCTCACACATGAGCCCCAAATAAGGAGGAAGGGGGAGGGGACATTTTGGGCTAGGACAGTCATCTCAAATACATTTTTTCCCTGTCACTAGGAAAGCATCCTGGGCTGGCCTTAGAGTTCTGCCACTCCTATGGCCAAAATACTTTGACTGCTGTTTAAATAAACTGCTGTATATACAGATGTCAACTGGGCTCCATGGTTTCAGACAGGCAAGGTGTGTTTGTTTATCAGTGTTGTGCTGGCTGGTTCATGAGATCAGTAAATAAAAGCCTTAGCCTCTCCTCTCCTCTCCTCTCCTCTCCTCTCCTCTCCTCTCCTCTCCTCTCCTCTCCTCTCCTCTCCTCTCCTCTCCTCTCCTCTCCTCTCCTCTCCTCTCCTCTCCTCCCCTCTCCTCCCCTCTCCTCCCCTCCCCTCTCCTCCCCTCCCCTCCCCTCTCCTCTCCTCTCCTCTCCTCTCCTCTCCTCTCCTCTCCTCTCCCCTCCCCTCTCCTCTCCTCTCCTCTCCTCTCCTCTCCTCTCCTCTCCTCTCCTCTCTCAAATATGGTGTCAATTGACTAAGTAGGGGTGGGACTATACACTGCCTGATATCTATAAGCTGCAACTTCCCTTTCCCTCCACCCCTGTGCTATGCTACAGAACAGGGACACTTCTATTCTATGTTTAACTCATATTGAAGCAATGAGAAACAACGTGTCTGTTTCAGCAGAGGACGTCTGTCTCATTGCGGTAGGGTGGAGGCAGCGACATCCATGGTTACAGAATCACAGACTTCCTGCTAGTTAGCAGAACAACAATAGCTTCAGTTAGTTGCTATGTTAACACAATAGCTTCAGTTACTAATTACTGTTTATTTAAAGGGCTTTTAAATAGTTACACTGCTTTAAAGGGCTTTTAAATGGTTACACTGCTTTAAAGGGCTTTTAAATGGTTACACTGCTTTAAAGGGCTTTTAAATGGTTACACTGCTTTAAAGGGCTTTTAAATGGTTACACTGCTTTAAAGGGCTTTTAAATGGTTACACTGCTTTAAAGGGCTTTTAAATAGTTACACTGCTTTAAAGGGCTTTTAAATGGTTACACTGCTTTAAAGGGCTTTTAAATAGTTACACTGCTTTAAAGGGCTTTTAAATAGTTACACTGCTTTAAAGGGCTTTTAAATAGTTACACTGCTTTAAAGGGCTTTTAAATAGTTACACTGCTTTAAAGGGCTTTTAAATAGTTACACTGCTTTAAAGGGCTTTTAAATAGTTACACTGCTTTAAAGGGCTTTTAAATGGTTACACTGCTTTAAAGGGCTTTTAAATAGTTCCACTGCTTTAAAGGGCTTTTAAATGGTTACACTGCTTTAAAGGGCTTTTAAATAGTTACACTGCTTTAAAGGGCTTTTAAATAGTTACACTGCTTTAAAGGGCTTTTAAATGGTTACACTGCTTTAAAGGGCTTTTAAATAGTTACACTGCTTTAAAGGGCTTTTAAATAGTTACACTGCTTTAAAGGGCTTTTAAATAGTTACACTGCTTTAAAGGGCTTTTAAATGGTTACACTGCTTTAAAGGGCTTTTAAATAGTTACACTGCTTTAAAGGGCTTTTAAATGGTTACACTGCTTTAAAGGGCTTTTAAATAGTTACACTGCTTTAAAGGGCTTTTAAATGGTTACACTGCTTTAAAGGGCTTTTAAATAGTTACACTGCTTTAAAGGGCTTTTAAATGGTTACACTGCTTTAAAGGGCTTTTAAATAGTTACACTGCTTTAAAGGGCTTTTAAATGGTTACACTGCTTTAAAGGGCTTTTAAATGGTTACACTGCTTTAAAGGGCTTTTAAATGGTTACACTGCTTTAAAGGGCTTTTAAATGGTTACACTGCTTTAAAGGGCTTTTAAATAGTTACACTGCTTTAAAGGGCTGTTTCATGACAATCATCAAATGATGCTCAGTGGGCATAACCAACTACTGAGCCAGTAAGGGAGGTAGGTGGAGGGGCAGGAGAGGTGGAGGGGCAGGAGAGGTGGAGGGAGGGAGGTGGAGGGGCAGGAGAGGTGGAGTGACAGGAGAGGTGGAGGGAGGGAGGTGGAGGGGCAGGAGAAGTGGAGGGGCAGGAGAGGTGGAGGGAGGGAGTTGGAGGGGCAGGAGAAGTGGAGTGGCAGGAGAGGTGGAGGGAGGGAGATGGAGGGGCAGGAGAAGTGGAGGGGCAGGAGAGGTGGAGGGGCAGGAGAGGTGGAGTGGCAGGAGAGGTGGAGTGGCAGGAGAGGTGGAGGGAGGGAGGTGGAGGGGCAGGAGAGTTGGAGTGGCAGGAGAGGTGGAGGGAGGGAGGTGGAGGGGCAGGAGAGGTGGAGGGAGGGAGGTGGAGGGGCAGGAGAGGTGGAGGGGCAGGAGGTGGAGGGGCAGGAGAGGTGGAGGGAGGGAGAGGTGGAGGGAGGGAGGTGGAGGGGCAGGAGAGGTGGAGGGAGGGAGGGAGGGAGGGAGGGAGAGGTGGAGGGAGCTGTGTTTGTGGGAGGAATCATGGGTTCTGTCAGGTGATCTCTGCTCCGTTCCACAGCTAACTAGCTAACTAGTAAACTGAACAACAATATAAACGCAACATGTTAAGTGTTGGTCTCATGTTTCATGAGCTGAAATAAAAGATCCTCAAACATTTTCCATACACACAAAAAGCTGATTTCTCTAAAATGTTGTGCACAAATTAGTTTATATCCCTGTTAGTGAACATTTATGCTTTGCCAAGATAATCCATCCACCTAACAGGTGTGGCATGTCAATAAGTTGACTAAACAGCATGATCATTACACAGGTGCACCTTCTGCTGGGGACAATTAAAGGGCTCTCTAAAATGTGCAGGTTTGTCACACAACACAACGCCACAGATGTCTCAAGTTTTGAGGGATCGTGCAATTGGCATGCTTGACTGCAAGAATGTCCACCAGGGATGTTGGCAGAGAATTGAATGGTCATTTCTCTAACATAAACTGCCTCCAACGTCGTTTTAGAGAATTTGGCAGTACGTCCAACCGTCCTAACAACCACAGACCACGTGTAACCACGCCAACCCAGGACCTCCACATCCAGCATCTTCACCTGTGGGATCGTCTGTGGGCGGTCGCTGAGGAATTTCTGTCTGTAATAAATCCCTTTTGTTTGGTGAAAACTCATTCTGATTGGCTGGGCCTGTTTCCCAAGTGGGGGTGGGCCTATGCACTCCCAGGCCCACCTATGGCTGCACCCATGCCCAGTCATGTGAAATCTAAAGATTAAGTGTTTAATGAATTTATGTAAATTGAGTGAATTCCTTAAATTAACTTGTTGCATGTTGCGTTTAGATTTTTGTTCAGTATAAAAATAAGAGTTACTCAGGGGATAATAATACTGTATCTACTGTGTGTTCTAGCCAGTTTCCCATGATTCTTCACTGTTAAGACTGAAGAGGAAAGTTAAATACGTCGTTTCAGAGTCTGTTGGGACCACCAGAGAACACTATTTACACACACACACACACACACACACACACACACACACACACACACACCAGAGTACTGAAGAGTGGTTTAGACTATGATGAAGGACAAGGAAGACTGTCTCCAATCTTATCATAAACTATTAATGCAATATTGACACGTTAATAACAGCAGTGGCACAAACACTATTTGAAGAATGTATCCAAATAACTACATTTTTGCCAGTACTGAAGAGTACTAAAACTGAAGGTGTTCAAGGCAGTTTTTTAAGAAATAAAAAAATATGCGTTTATTTGTAATATTTAAAACAAATTGCAAGTCACAATGACACTAAAGCCTCTGTTCTCTCTCTCACACACACACACACACACACACACACACACACACACACACACACACACACACACACACACACACACACACACACACACACACACACACACACACACACACACACACACACACACACCACACACACACACACACACACACAGCTATAAGGAATACACGGCAGGCTATTATGTTTGTACTCTGTTGTAATTCTTGCTCCAGTAATGAGAGAGAGATGATCAACTCAATCATATTGTAATTCTTGCTCCAGTAATGAGAGAGAGATGATCAACTCAATCATATTGTAATTCTTGCTCCAGTAATGAGAGAGAGATGATCAACTCAATCATATTGTAATTCTTGCTCCAGTAATGAGAGAGAGATGATCAACTCAATCATATTGTAATTCTTGCTCCAGTAATGAGAGAGAGATGATCAACTCAATCATATTGTAATTCTTGCTCCAGTAATGAGAGAGAGATGATCAACTCAATCATATTGTAATTCTTGCTCCAGTAATGAGAGAGAGATGATTAACTCAATCATATTACATAATGGCCTTTATAAACTGGGTGGCTTGATCCCTGAACGCTGATTGAGTTATATCCCCACAGCATGATGCTGCCACCACAATGCTTCACCGTAGAGATGGTGCCAGGTTTTCTCCAGACATAAGGCTTGGCATTCAGTCCAAACAATTAAATCTTGGTTTCATCAGACCAGAGAATGTTTAGGTGCCTTTTGGCAAACTTCAAGCGGGCTGTGAAGTGCCTTTTACTGAGGAGTGGCTTCCGTCTGTCCACTCTACCATAAAGACCTGATTGGTGGCGTGCTGCAGAGATGGTTGTTCTTCTGGAAGGTTCTCCCATCTCCACAGAGGAACTCTGGAGCTCTGTCAGAGTGACCATCAGGTTCTTGGCAACCTCCATGACCAAGGCCGGTCAGCTCTAGGAAGAGTCTCGGTGGTTCCAAACTTCTTCCATTTAAGTATGACGGAGGCCACTGTGTTCTTGGGGACCTTCAATGCTGCAGAAATGTTTTGCTACCCTTCCCCAGATCTGTGCCTCGGACAATTCCTTCGACCTCATGGCTTGGTTTTTGCTCTGACATGCACTGTCAACTGTTGGACCTAATATAGACAGCTGTGTGTCTTTTCAAATCATGTCCAATTCATTGAATTTACCACAGGTGGACTCCAATCAAGTTGTAGAAACATCTCAAGGATGATCAATGGAAACAGGATGCACCTAAGATCAATATCGAGTCCCATAACAAAGGGTCTGAATACCTATTCAAATAAGATATTTGTTTAAAATCTTTAATACATTTGCAAAAAATGTCTAAAAACCTGTTTTCTCTTTGTCATTATGGGGTATTGTGATGTCATTACGGGGTATTGTGATGTCATTAGGAGGTATTGTGATGTCATTATGGGGTATTGTGATGTCATTTTGGGGTATTGTGATGTCATTAGGGGGTATTGTGATGTCATTAGGAGGTATTGTGATGTCATTATGAGGTATCTGCCTCACCTAAAGCCCATTCTGGTGGGAAGCTGCTATAGACCACCAAGAGCCCTATAGAACCCTATTCCCTATATAGTGCACTACTTTAGACCAGAGGCCTATGGAACCCTATTCCCTATATAGTGCACTACTTTAGACCAGAGCCCTATGGAACTCTATTCCTTATATTTTTTATATATTTTTATTTTTATTTTACCTTTATTTAACCAGGCATGTCAGTTAAGAACAAATGACAGCCCTAGGAACAGAGGGTTAACTGCCTGTTCAGGGGTAGAACGACACCTTGTCAGCTCGGGGGTTTGAACTTGCAACTTTTCGGTTGCTAGTCCAACGCTCTAACCACTAGACTACCTGCCACCTCTACACTCTAACCACTAGACTACCTGCCACCTCTACACTCTAACCACTAGGCTACCTGCCGCCTCTACACTCTAACCACTAGGCTACCTGCCACCTCTACACTCTAACCACTAGGCTACCTGTCGCCTCTACACTCTAACCACTAGGCTACCTGCCGCCTCTACACACTAACCACTAGGCTACCTGCCACCTCCACACTATAACCACTAGGCTACCTGCAGCCTCTACACTCTAACCACTAGGCTATCTGTCGCCTCTACACTCTAACCACTAGGCTACCTGCCGCCCCTACACTCTAACCACTGCCTCCTCTACACTCTAACCACTAGGCTACCTGCCGCCCCTACACTCTAACCACTAGGCTACCTGCCGCCCCTACACTCTAACCACTGCCTCCTCTACACTCTAACCACTAGGCTACCTGCCGCCTCTACACTCTAACCATTAGGCTACCTGCCACCTCCACACTATAACCACTAGGCTACCTGCCACCTCCACACTATAACCACCAGGCTACCTGCCTCCTCTACACTCTACCCACTAGGCTACCTGCCACCTCTACACTATAACCACTAGGCTACCCTGCCACCTCTACACTCTAACCTCTAGGCTACCTGCCACCTCTACACTCTAACCACTAGGCTACCTGCCACCTCAACACTCTAACCACTAGGCTACCTGCCACCTCTACACTCTAACCACTAGGCTACCTGACTCCTCTACACTCTAACCACTAGACTACCTGCCTCCTCTACACTCTAACCACTAGGCTACCTGTCGCCTCTACACTCTAACCACTAGGCTACCTAGCTCCTCTACACTCTAACCACTAGGCTACCTGCCTCCTCTACACTCTAACCACTAGGCTACCTGCCTCCTCTACACTCTAACCACTAGGCTACCTGCCTCCTCTACACTCTAACCACTAGGCTACCTGCCACCTCTACACTCTAACCACTAGGCTACCTGCCTCCTCTACACTCTAACCACTAGGCTACCTGCCACCTCTACACTCTAACCACTAGGCTACCTGCCACCTCAACACTCTCACCACTAGGCTACCTGCCACCTCTACACTCTAACCACTAGGCTACCTGCCTCCTCTACACTCTAACCACTAGGCTACCTGCTGCCTCTACACTCTAACCACTAGGCTACCTGCTGCCTCTACACTCTAACCACTAGGCTACCTGCCACCTCTACACTCTAACCACTAGGCTACCTGTCGCCTCTACACTCTAACCACTAGGCTACCTGCCTCCTCTACACTCTAACCACTAGGCTACCTGCCACCTCTACACTCTAACCACTAGGCTACCTGCCCCCCCACACTCTAACCACTAGGCTACCTGCCACCTCTACACTCTAACCACTAGGCTACCTGCCTCCTCTACACTCTAACTACTAGGCTACCCTGCCACCCCATATAGTGCACTACTAAGGTTAGGGCCGAAAGGACTCTCATCAAAATGAATGGGATGTACCCAAGTCTCCATTCTGCTGTCCTGTCTTCACGGCTACTCTGTCTGGTCTATAAACATATGACTAACTTGATGCTGTTTTTAACACTGTGAATCACACTGACCAACACAGAGAAATGGGACATCAGACACTACGGTTAAACAAAGATGACCCAGTTATCTTTATAAAATGGGTAGTTTGAATCCTGGATGCTAATTGGCTGAAACAGTATTCCAGTGGTATGTACAGTATAGCAGCCATATACAGATATACAAAATGACGGTACAGTTATCTCCACATTACAAAGAGGATATAAGTGACAATTTAGGTACCTCCACATTATAAAGATAATACAATTGTCATCCATGGTAACACATGGAGTGTGACGATTGGCTAAGATAACAGAAATAGAATTTGCTCCCATGGGGACACTCAAAATGGCCACTAGTCCACTCATAATGACATAATTGACCTCAATGGGGACATCCGTTCTACTCGTTCTAATTCTATGGTGAAGAAAAAGAGGCCACATCGTATCACATGAAGCCACAGACAAACATGAACCTCTCACTAGCAGGCGTTGGGCTCCGTCACAATCCCCAGGAACACAGTTTCTTCGTCCTAGAACCAGCCGCAGATGGCCATCAACTGAACAAGTGACACAAAAAGAACATGAGCTTCCACCACTGCTAACACCCCAAGACACTCCAGATCACATCCTACTGACTTGTTCCAGTTGTCATGACGTTGGCTTTACAGCCAGACCTGGGTTCAAATACTATTAGAAATCTTTCAAATACTTTGATTGTTTGCTCTAGGCTGCCTGTAGTGGCAGATGGTTTATAGCAGTTTGGAGAATATTGTATTGGTTCATTAATTAAGCCAGACAAACTCAATCAAGAACAGATCAAGTATTTTTTAAATGATTTCATGTAGTATTTGAAAGCAGGTCTGCTCCACCTTCACCTAACCTCAACTCCTCCTGTCCCTCTCCTCCTACCATCAACAGTCATATTAGGACAATAGGGATTACATAACATGTTTTCTGAGAAGAGCAGGGTGAGGTTTGCAGGAAGACATAAAAGATAGCTGTGTTCCTGTCGACTCTTCGTCCTGAGCCCTTATCCTCACCCCCCCACCACACCCCATTCCCCGTCACCCCCCCTCCGCCACCTCACCCGGCACATCCTCATATCCTCCCCAGACAACTGGAGAGGAAGGGAAGCTCAGATTTGAAGGAAAATTGAACTGACTGACAGAGATGCCAGGTTTACAGCGATGGCTCCTCCTCCAGTTACTAGGTTTAAAGGGATGGCTCCTCCTCCAGTTACTAGGTTTAAAGGGATGGCTCCTCCTCCAGTTACTAGGTTTAAAGGGATGGCTCCTCCTCCAGTTACTAGGTTTAAAGGGTTGGTTCCTCCAGTTACTAGGTTTAAAGGGATGGCTCCTCCTCCAGTTACTAGGTTTAAATGGATGGTCCCTTCTGTTACTAGGTTTAAAGGGATGGCACCTCCTGTTACTAGGTTTAAAGGGATGGTTCCTCCTGTTACTAGGTTTAAATGGATGGTCCCTTCTGTTACTAGGTTTAAAGGGATGGCACCTCCTGTTACTAGGTTTAAAGGGATGGCACCTCCTGTTACTAGGTTTAAAGGGATGGTTCCTCCTGTTACTAGGTTTAAAGGGATGGCACCTCCTCCAGTTACTAGGTTTAAATGGATGGTCCCTTCTGTTACTAGGTTTAAAGGGATGGCACCTCCTGTTACTAGGTTTAAAGGGATGGTTCCTCCTGTTACTAGGTTTAAATGGATGGTCCCTTCTGTTACTAGGTTTAAAGGGATGGCACCTCCTGTTACTAGGTTTAAAGGGATGGCACCTCCTGTTACTAGGTTTAAAGGGATGGTTCCTCCTGTTACTAGGTTTAAAGGGATGGCACCTCCTCCAGTTCCTAGGTTTAAAGGGATGGCACCTCCTGTTACTAGGTTTAAATGGATGGTCCCTTCTGTTACTAGGTTTAAAGGGATGGCACCTCCTGTTACTAGGTTTAAAGGGATGGTTCCTCCTGTTACTAGGTTTAAATGGATGGTCCCTTCTGTTACTAGGTTTAAAGGGATGGCACCTCCTGTTACTAGGTTTAAAGGGATGGCACCTCCTGTTACTAGGTTTAAAGGGATGGCACCTCCTGTTACTAGGTTTAAAGGGATGGTTCCTCCTGTTACTAGGTTTAAAGGGATGGCACCTCCTCCAGTTCCTAGGTTTAAAGAGATGGCACCTCCTGTTACTAGGTTTAAAGAGATGGTTCCTCCTCCAGTTACTAGGTTTAAATGGATGGCTCCTCCTCCAGTTACTAGGTTTAAAGGGATGGTTCCTCCTCCTGTTACTAGGTTTAAATGGATGGCTCCTCCTCCAGTTCCTAGGTTTAAAGGGATGGCTCTTTCTCCAGTTACTAGGTTTAAAGGGATGGCTCCTCCTCCAGTTTCTAGGTTTAAAGGGATGGCTCCTCCAGTTCCTAGGTTTAAAGGGATGGCTCCTCCTCCAGTTACTAGGTTTAAAGGGATGGCTCCTTCTCCAGTTACTAGGTTTAAAGGGATGGCTCCTCCTCCAGTTACTAGGTTTAAAGGGATGGTTCCTCCTCCAGTTACTAGGTTTAAAGGGATGGCTCCTTCTCCAGTTACTAGGTTTAAAGATATGGCTCCTCCTCCAGTTACTAGGTTTAAAGGGATGGCTCCTCCTCCAGTTACTAGGTTTAAAGGGATGGTTCTTCCTCCAGTTACTAGGTTTAAAGGGATTGCTCATCATTTTACTAGGTTTAAAGGGATGGATCCTTCTCCAGTTACTAGGTTTAAAGGGATGGATCCTTCTCCAGTTACTAGGTTTAAAGGGATGGCTCCTCCTCCAGTTACTAGGTTTAAAGGGATGGTTCTTCCTCCAGTTACTAGGTTTAAAGGGATGGCTCCTCCAGTTACTAGGTTTAAAGGGATGGCTCCTCCTCCAGTTACTAGGTTTAAAGGGATGGTTCCTAATCCAGTTACTAGGTTTAAAGGGATGGCTCCTCCTCCAGTTACTAGGTTTAAAGGGATGGTTCCTCCTCCTGTTACTAGGTTTAAAGGGATAGCTCCTCCTCCAGTTACTTGGTTTAAAGGGATGGTTCCTCCTCCTGTTACTAGGTTAAAGGGATGGTTCCTCCTGTAGTTCCTAGGTTTAAAGGGACAGTTCCTCCTCCAGTTACTAGGTTTAAAGGGATGGCTCCTCCAGTTACTAGGTTTAAAGGGATGTTTCCTCCTGTTACTAGGTTTAAAGGGATGGTTCCTCCAGTTACTAGGTTTAAAGGGATGGTTCCTCCTGTTACTAGGTTTAAAGGGATGGCTCCTCCTGTTACTAGGTTTAAAGGGATGGTTCCTCCTCCTGTTACTCGGTTTAAAGGGATGGCTCCTCCTCCAGTTACTAGGTTTAAAGGGATGGTTCCTCCTCCTGTTACTCAGTTTAAAGGGATGGCTCCTCCTCCAGTTACTAGGTTTAAAGGGATGGTTCCTCCTGTTACTAGCTTTAAAGGGATGGTTCCTCCTATTACTAGGTTTAAAGGGATGGTTCCTCCTCCTGTTACTCGGTTTAAAGGGATGGCTCCTCCTCCAGTTACTAGGTTTAAAGGGATGGTTCCTCCAGTTACTAGGTTTAAAGGGATGGTTCCTCCTCCTGTTACTAGTTTTAAAGGGATGGTTCCTCCTCCTGTTACTAGTTTTAAAGGGACAGTTCCTCCTCCAGTTACTAGGTTTAAAGGGATGGCTCCTCCTCCTGTTACTAGTTTTAAAGGGACAGTTCCTCCTCCAGTTACTAGGTTTAAAGGGATGGTTCCTCCTGTTACTAGCTTTAAAGGGATGGTTCCTCCTGTTACTAGGTTTAAAGGGATGGTTCCTCCTCTCGTTACTCGGTTTAAAGGGATGGCTCCTCCTCCAGTTACTAGGTTTAAAGGGATGGTTCCTCCAGTTACTAGGTTTAAAGGGATGGTTCCTCCTCCTGTTACTAGTTTTAAAGGGACAGTTCCTCCTCCAGTTAC
>NC_092158.1:3406038-3523538 GCF_045791955.1 Oncorhynchus clarkii lewisi | reverse complement strand
TTTATTTAACCTTTTTTTTAACCAGGTATTTATATATATAACCCTTTATTTAACCAGGTATTTATATATATAACCCTTTATTTAACCAGGTATTTATATATATAACCCTTTATTTAACCAGGTATTTATATATATAACTCTAACCCTTTATTTAACCAGGTATTTATATATATAACTCTAACCCTTTATTTAACCAGGTATTTATATATATAACCCTTTATTTAACCAGGTATTTATATATATAACTCTAACCCTTTATTTAACCAGGTATTTATATATATAACCCTTTATTTAACCAGGTATTTATATATATAACCCTTTATTTAACCAGGTATTTATATATATAACCCTTTATTTAACCAGGTATTTATATATATAACTCTAACCCTTTATTTAACCAGGTATTTATATATATAACCCTTTATTTAACCAGGTATTTATATATATAACCCTAACCCTTTATTTAACCAGGTATTTATATATATAACTCTAACCCTTTATTTAACCAGGTATTTATATATATAACCCTTTATTTAACCAGGTATTTATATATATAACTCTAACCCTTTATTTAACCAGGTATTTATATATATAACTCTAACCCTTTATTTAACCAGGTATTTATATATATAACCCTAACCCTTTATTTAATCAGGTATTTCTATATATAACCCTTTATTTAACCAGGTATTTATATATATAACCTTTTATTTAACCAGGTATTTATATATATAACCCTAACCCTTTATTTAACCAGGTATTTATATATATAACTCTAACCCTTTATTTAACCAGGTATTTATATATATAACTCTAACCCTTTATTTAATCAGGTATTTATATATATAACCCTTTATTTAACCAGGTATTTATATATATAACCCTTTATTTAACCAATGAAGCTGACACGGGATCAAACTGAGGAACAGACAGATATAGAGGCGGAAATCAACAAACTGAAGGAGTCCAGGTGAGTCCAATGCGTGTAATGATGGTGACAGGTGTACGTAATGATGGGCAGCCTGGCGCCCTCGAGGAACAGAGAGGGGAAGCGGGAGCAGGTGTGATACTACATAGATGGCTATAGTAGCTATAGTAGCTACTGCTTGTCTCGCTCTCTTGTTTTCTACATAGAGGGCTATAGTAGCTACAGTATGCTACTGCTTGTCTCTCTCTCTTGTTTTCTACATAGATGGCTATAGTAGCTACAGTATGCTACTGCTTGTCTCGCTCTCTTGTTTTCTACATAGAGGGCTATAGTATGCTACTGCTTGTGTCACTCCCTGACCACAGAGA
Source organism: Oncorhynchus clarkii lewisi (assembly GCF_045791955.1). NCBI lineage: Eukaryota > Metazoa > Chordata > Actinopteri > Salmoniformes > Salmonidae > Oncorhynchus > Oncorhynchus clarkii. Next base: position 3,522,242 of record NC_092158.1, on the reverse strand, counting down.
GCCCTGGGGGTTCACTATGATGCAATAGGTCAGAGCGTGACTAGGGGGGTGTTCTAGTCTGGAGCGTTTCATCAGTCCAGTGCCACCTGTGCCGGCTCCCAGCACTCGTCCACCAGTGCGTGTGTACAGCCCAGAACCTCCAGTGACGGTCAACGGTTCGGAGCCTCCAGTGACGGTCTACAGCCCAGAACCTCCAGTGACGGTCTACAGCCCAGAACCTCCAGTGACGGTCAAAGGTTCGGAGCCTCCAGTGACGGTCAACGGTTCGGAGCCTCCAGTGACGGTCTACAGCCCAGAACCTCCAGTGACGGTCTACAGCCCAGAACCTCCAGTGACGGTCAAAGGTTCGGAGCCTCCAGTGACGGTCAACGGTCTGGAATCTCCAGTGACGGTCAACGGTCTGGAACCTCCAGTGATGGTCAACGGTCTGGAACCTCCAGTGACGGTCAACGGTCTGGAACCTCCAGTAATGGTCTACAGCCCAGAACCTCCAGTGACGGTCAACGGTTTGGAACCTCCAGTGACGGTCAACGGTCTGGAACCTCCAGTGATGGCCAACGGTCTGGAACCTCCAGTGATGGTCAACGGTTCGGAACCTCCAGTGACGGTCAACGGTCTGGAACCTCCAGTGACGGTCAACGGTCTGGAACCTCCAGTGATGGTCAACGGTCTGGAACCTCCAGTGACGGTCAACGGTTCGGAACCTCCAGTGATGGTCAACGGTCCAGAACCTCCAGTGACGGTCAACGGTCTGGAACCTCCAGTGACGGTCAACGGTCCGGGGGGGGGGGGGGGTCACACCCTGACCATAGAGAGCCCTTGCTATTTTGTTGTGTAAATGTTTTCACCACGGCCTGTAGGCCTGGTATTGACATCCCGGACAGTCTTTCCTGAGACAATGTGCATTAGATGTCCATTGCACTGCACACAATTTAAACGTAGTCTTGAATGATGCATGCCAAGATATACCAGAGACAAGGGAATGTTGATTTTGCAACAGCACAACTCAAACGCCGGTTCACCAGTATGAACGAAATCGCAAACCAACCACTTTTTTTTGTTTGTTTGAGCCCTCAAAGAACTGTCGTTGCTAAATATGATAAATATGTTGCATCTGCCAAGTTGTCTTCTTTCCAGGAGGGAGGTAGAGGCAGGGGGGAGGAGGGAGGTAGAGGCAGGGGGGAGGAGGGAGGTAGAGGCAGGGGGAGGAGGGAGGTAGAGGCAGGGGGGAGGAGGGAGGTAGAGGCAGGGGGAGGAGGGAGGTAGAGGCAGGGGAGGAGGGAGGTAGAGGCAGGGGGGAGGAGGGAGGTAGAGGCAGGGGGGAGGAGGGAGGTAGAGGCAGGGGAGGAGGGAGGTAGAGGCAGGGGAGGAGGAGTGAGGTAGAGGCAGGGGAGGAGGGAGGTAGAGGCAGGGGAGGAGGAGTGAGGTAGAGGCAGGGGAGGAGGGAGGTAGATGCAGGGAGAGGAGGAGTGAGGTAGAGGCAGGGGGGAGGAGGGAGGTAGAGGCAGGGGGGAGGAGGGAGGTAGAGGCAGGGGGGAGGAGGGAGGTAGAGGCAGGGGGGAGGAGGGAGGTAGAGGCAGGGGAGGAGGAGGGAGGTAGAGGCAGGGGGGAGGAGGGAGGTAGAGGCAGGGGGGAGGAGGGAGGTAGAGGCAGGGGGGAGGAGGGAGGTAGAGGCAGGGGAGGAGGAGTGAGGTAGAGGCAGGGGAGGAGGGAGGTAGATGCAGGGAGAGGAGGGAGGTAGAGGCAGGGGAGGAGGAGGGAGGTAGAGGCAGGGGAGGAAGAGGGAGGTAGAGGCAGGGGAGGAAGAGGGAGGTAGAGGCAGGGGAGGAGGAGGGAGGTAGAGGCAGGGGACGAGGAGGGAGGTAGAGGCAGGGGAGGAGGAGTGAGGTAGAGGCAGGGGAGGAGGAGGGAGGTAGAGGCAGGGGAGGAGGAGGGAGGTAGAGGCAGGGGAGGAGGAGGGAGGTAGATGCAGGGGAGGAGGAGGGAGGTAGATGCAGGTGGAGGAGGGAGGTAGAGGCAGGGGGAGGAGTGAGGTAGAGGCAGGGGAGGAGGGAGGTAGAGGCAGGGGGAGGAGTGAGATAGAGGCAGGGGGAGGAGGGAGGTAGATGCAGGGGAGGAGGAGGGAGGTAGAGAAAGGGGGAGAAGGGAGGTAAAGGCAGGGGGAGGAGTGGGGTAGAGGCAGGGGAGGAGGAGGGAGGTAGAGGAAGGGGAGGAGGATTGAGGAAGAGGCAGGGGAGGAGGAGGGAGGTAGAGGCAGGGGAGGAGGAGGGAGGTAGAGGCAGGGGAGGAGGAGGGAGGTAGAGGCAGGGGAGGAGGAGGGAGGTAGAGGCAGGGGAGGAGGAGGGAGGTAGAGGCAGGGGAGGAGGAGAGAGGTAGAGGCAGGGGAGGAGGAGGGAGGTAGAGGCAGGGGGAGGAGTGAGGTAGAGGCAGGGGGAGGAGGGAGGTAGCGGCAGGGGAGGAGGAGGGAGGTAGAGGCAGGGGGAGGAGTGAGGTAGAGGCAGGGGAGGAGGAGGGAGGTAGAGGCAGGGGAGGAGGAGGGAGGTAGAGGCAGGGGGAGGAGGGAGGTAGAGGCAGGGGAGGAGGAGGGAGGTAGAGGCAGGGGAGGAGGAGGGAGGTAGAGGCAGGGGAGGAGGAGAGAGGTAGAGGCAGGGGAGGAGGAGGGAGGTAGAGGCAGGGGGAGGAGTGAGGTAGAGGCAGGGGGAGGAGGGAGGTAGCGGCAGGGGAGGAGGAGGGAGGTAGAGGCAGGGGGAGGAGTGAGGTAGAGGCAGGGGAGGAGGAGGGAGGTAGAGGCAGGGGAGGAGGAGGGAGGTAGAGGCAGGGGGAGGAGGGAGGTAGAGGCAGGGGAGGAGGAGGGAGGTAGAGGCAGGGGAGGAGGAGGGAGGTAGAGGCAGGGGAGGAGGAGGGAGGTAGAGGCAGGGGGAGGAGGGAGGTAGAGGCAAAGTCTTTAATCTTTAATCCGGGTCTTTAATCTGTCCCTAAACTGTTCCTTAACATACATTATTATCCCAGAGCGTTGTGTGTGTTATTACATACATTATTATCCCAGAGTGTTGTGTGTGTTATTACATACATCATTATCCCAGAGCGTTGTGCGTGTTATTACATACATTATTATCCCAGAGTGTTGTGTGTGTTATTACATACATCATTATCCCAGAGCGTTGTGTGTGTTATTACATACATTATTATCCCAGAGCGTTGTGTGTGTTATTACATACATCATTATCCCAGAGCGTTGTGCGTGTTATTACATACATTATTACCCCAGAGCGTTGTGTGTGTTATTACATACATTATTATCCCAGAGCGTTGTGTGTGTTATTACATACATCATTATCCCAGAGCGTTGTGCGTGTTATTACATACATTATTACCCCAGAGCGTTGTGTGTGTTATTACATACATTATTATCCCAGAGCGTTGTGCTTGTTATTACATACATTATTATCCCAGAGCGTTGTGCGTGTTATTACATACATTATTATCCCAGAGTGTTGTGTGTGTTATTACATACATCATTATCCCAGAGCGTTGTGCGTGTTATTACATACATTATTATCCCAGGACGTTGTGTGTGTTATTACATACATTATTACCCCAGAGCGTTGTGTTACATACAGCTGGAAAGAGTTTTTGATATCAAAGCGGCGGTACCAGCATTCTGACAAGAAATACACATTTCCTGAATTGGATCCGTCGTTTGTTAAATTCTACTAACTGTTATCAGAATCACAGAATACTTTTCCCCTTTTGCTGTCAGTGAATATAGTGAACGATAACTTGGTCTCGTGTCTTTGGCTGTGCCGGATTAAGTGATATGAAATCTATAATATCCTTTCTCTGTAATTAATATTCCCTGATTGAGCTAATCATGTAAATGTAACTAGAGAGTCGGGGCACCACAAAATAATATTTATAGAGCTGTTATCTTCCGAATAAACTCTTAAAGACCTAGTAATATTTTACATCAATAGCAGTCAATATTAATCATCGCCTTAATTCAGTCTCATCTGAAAGTTGTAAATTCTTGGTTATCTGCACGAACCCTGGTAGGTTGGTGGTAGATGGAAGGCCGTGTTGCCCAACCAAGTCCTTTGTCCTTTGAAGAATGTCTCTGGTGGTAAATTGAATACGTTGTAGTAACGTCGTTGTGTGGTAGACGGGACACTCTGTCTGTTCTTTCCAAGCCCAAGTTTGCAGCTGCTGTTGCTAACTCAACGGCTAGGAGGTATCACTTCTGTAGTGAATAAGAGTTCAAAGTTCATACCATTCGCAACCAAAGCTCACGCTGAGGTTGGCTTCATTCTGTAGTTGACATGTTAGTCCTTTTAACGCAGAGGCTGCAGACCTCATGTACTTGGAACAGGAGGTTATATTGTTGTGAAGGCTTTATATAGGAAGGGAGAGGAGGGCGTGTTTGAAAAGTTTTATAACCCATGTCTCTTCACAGGGGCGGGCCACTGATTGAGCAGGGCCCTAACCTTATGAAAATCCAAATCTCTCATTTGGAAGCTAAAATTACATTTAATCTTTTCACCAATAATTTTATATTCAAACATTTAAATTGAACAACAATTCCATGTGACTCCGATAACTACAATGTGCAGACTTTCCACTGTAGAGTTTATTTCATCTTATCATTGATGAGAATGTCTCAGATGACAACTGAACTGACATCATATTCATTAAGTACCACTGCATATGTTCAATTGTTCAGATTACCAGAATATAGTTCATTTCCTCCCACCTTCTGATGTTCCCAGAATCTCTATGTTAGCCAAGGGGTTTTCAAATGTCACATCAGTAGGGTAGAGAGAGGAAAAAGGGGGGGGGGGGGATATGACTGTCATAAACCTTCCCCCAGGACAACGTCATGACACCGATATAATGTATTATGTCTGTGGATGTCAGTGTGTATAGTGAAGTAAATGATCCCCTTACAGAATGTCACATTTTTGGGGCAGCAGGTGGCCTAGCTGTTAAGAGCTTTGGGCCAGTAACGCTGGTTCAAATTCCTGAGCGGACAAGGTGTAAAAATATGTTGTTCTCCCCTGGAGCAAGGCGGTTAATTAACTCCCAACACAAACTGCTCCTCGGGCTCTGACGACGTGGATGCCGACTACGGCAGCCCCTCTCACCTCTGGTTCAGAGGGGTTTGGTTAAATACGGAAGACATATTTCAGTTCAATACATCCAGTTGTGCAACTGACTAGGTATCCCCCTTTCCCCAGATAGATAGATAGATAGACCACAACACTGTCTGGGATAGATAGATAGATAGAAAGAAGGGGATGGATTGGTGGATGGATGGATGGATAGATAGTGACTCACCATGGCACTGATGAAGGGGATGGATAGATGGATAGATAGATGGATAGATAGATGGATGGATGGATAGATAGATAGATAGATAGATAGATAGCTGGATAGATAGATGGATAGATGGATAGATGGATAGATGGATAGATGGATAGATGGATAGATAGATAGATAGATAGATAGACGGGGATGATTGGTCGATGGATAGATATTGACTCACCATGGCAGTGATGGCTGGTTTAGACACAATCCTGATTCCTGTAGTCATGGTTACTTGAGGAGTCTGTCCTTTACCTAGAGAAAGAGCACCATCACATTGGTCAGATCATCTTTATTTATATCATCTTCCTCCTCCTCATCAACAATATCATCTTCCTCCTCCTCCTCATCAACAATATCACCATCATCCTCCTCCTCGTCGTCAACAATATCACCATCATCATCCTCCTCCTCGTCAACAATATCACCATCATCCTCCTCGTCAACAATATCACCATCATCATCCTCCTCCTCGTCAACAACATCACCATCCTCCTCCTCATCAACAATATCATCATCCTCCTCCTCCTTGTCAACAATATCAACATCATCATCATCCTCCTCCTCGTCAACAATATCAACATCATCATCATCCTCCTCATCAACAATATCAACATCATCATCATCCTCCTCATCAACAATATCACCATCATCATCCTCCTCCTCATCAACAATATCACCATCACCATCCTCCTCCTCGTCAACAATATCACCATCATCATCCTCCTCCTCGTCAACAATATCACCATCCTCCTCCTCCTTGTCAACAATATCACCATCCTCCTCCTCGTCAACAATATCACCATCATCATCCTCCTCCTCGTCATTAATATCACCATCATCATCCTCCTCCTCGTCAACAATATCACCATCATCCTCCTCCTTGTCAACAATATCAACATCATCATCCTCCTCCTCGTCAACAATATTACCATCATCCTCCTCGTCAACAATATCACCATCATCATCCTCCTCCTCGTCAACAATATCATCATCATCATCCTCGTCGTCAACAATATCACCATCATCATCCTCCTCCTCGTCAACAATATCATCATCATCCTCCTCGTCAACAATATCACCATCATCATCCTCCTCCTCGTCAACAATATCACCATCCTCCTCCTCATCAACAATATCATCATCCTCCTCCTCCTTGTCAACAATATCAACATCATCATCATCCTCCTCCTCGTCAACAATATCAACATCATCATCATCCTCCTCATCAACACTATCACCATCATCATCCTCCTCCTCATCAACAATATCACCATCACCATCATCCTCCTCATCAACAATATCAACATCATCATCATCCTCCTCATCAACACTATCACCATCATCATCCTCCTCCTCATCAACAATATCACCATCACCATCCTCCTCCTCGTCAACAATATCACCATCATCATCCTCCTCCTCATCAACAATATCACCATCCTCCTCCTCCTTGTCAACAATATCACCATCCTCCTCCTCGTCAACAATATCACCATCATCATCCTCCTCCTCGTCATTAATATCACCATCATCATCCTCCTCCTCGTCAACAATATCATCATCCTCCTCCTCATCATTAATATCACCATCATCATCCTCCTCCTCGTCAACAATATCACCATCATCAGCCTCCTCCTCATCAACAATATCACAATCATCATCCTCCTCCTCATCAACAAATCACCATCATCCTCCTCCTCCTCGTCAACAGTATCACCATCATCCTCCTCGTCAACAATATCATCATCCTCCTCCTCGTCAACAGTATCACCATCATCCTCCTCATCAACAATATCACCATCATCATCCTCCTCCTCGTCAACAATATCACCATCATCATCCTCCTCCTCATCAACAATATCACCATCATCATCCTCCTCCTCATCAACAAATCATCCTCATCCTCCTCCTCCTCGTCAACAATATCACCATCATCATCCTCCTCCTTATCAACAATATCACCATCATCATCCTCCTCCTCGTCAACAATATCACCATTCATCATCCTCCTCCTCGTCATTAATATCACCATCATCATCCTCCTCCTCGTCAACAATATCACCATCATCATCCTCCTCCTCATCAACAATATCATCATCTTCCTCCTCGTCAACAATATCACCATCATCAGCCTCCTCCTCATCAACAATATCACCATCATCATCCTCCTCCTCATCAACAAATCACCATCATCCTCCTCCTCCTCGTCAACAGTATCACCATCATCCTCCTCGTCAACAATATCATCATCCTCCTCCTCATCAACAATACCACCATCATCATCCTCCTCCTCGTCAACAATATCATCATCCTCCTCCTCATCAACAATATCACCATCATCATCCTCCTCCTCATCAAATCACCATCATCCTCCTCCTACTCGTCAACAGTATCACCATCATCATCCTCCTCCTCGTCAACAATATCACCATCGTCCTCCTCGTCAATAATATCACCATCATCATCATCCTCCTCATCAACAATATCACCATCATCCTTCTCCTCCTCGTCAACAATATCACTATCATCATCCTCCTCCTCGTCAACAATATCATCATCATCATCCTCCTCCTCGTCAACAATATCATCATCATCATCATCCTCCTCATCAACAATATCACCATCGTCATCATCCTCCTCATCAACAATATCACCATCATCATCCTCCTCCTCATCAACAATATCACCATCATCATTGGGCAGGGGCGAAAGGTAGCCTAGCGGTTTGAGTATTGGGCCAGTAACCGAAAGGTCACTGGTTCGAATACAGTAATACAGTTTACTGTAGCAGGAATACTCCAACCACTTACTGTAGCAGGAATACTCCAACCATTTACTGTAACCCCTGGGAATACTCTAACCATTTACTGTAGCCCCTGGGAATACTCCAACCATTTACTGTAGCCCCTGGGAATACTCAGGGGGTACCCTATTTGCCATTTGGGATGTAGCCATGGTGTGTTCCAGGAGCAGCTTGATCTGTTGCCATGACTCCTATCCTCTCCATGTTCTCCAGCATGTTGGTCTATAAGGTGTTTGTCATCCCACCACTGAAGCATTGTTTTACACAGACACACCTGGTGCCTATGACGCGTGCAAATACATAGTCAGTTATATTGTGTACACTACGCTGTGTCCTGTGCATTTGACAAATAAACTTTGATATGGTCAGATTTAATCAAAAACACACTTTGGAAGAATCTCCCTATCGCTCATAACCTGATCACAGTACTTAGATGAAAAGAGAAACCAGCACACTGCTCTTGCTACTATCACTGATGTTTCTGATGAAAAGAGAAACCAACACACTGCCTCTGCTGGTATCACTGTTGTTTCCTATGAAAAGAGAAACCAGCACACTGTTCTTGCTAGTATCTCTGCTGTTTATGATGAAAAGAGAAACCAGCACACTGTTCTTGCTAGTATCTCTGCTGTTTATGATGAAAAGAGAAACCAGCACACTGTTCTTGCTAGTATCACTATTGGCCTCTTGGAAGCTTTACGAGGTCGATACGTGAAGCTTCAATAAAACAACAGTGATACAAGCAAGGGCAGCGTGCAGGTTTCTCTTTTCAGCTAAATGATATCTCTCTGTTACCATGGCACCAAGATAGCTTGGATGTGCGAGTGCCCTTTTTTGAATTTGGATCACAGTACTTTAAATGCGTTTCTTTTTTTGTTGTTATGGTGCAAGAACAATGTTATTTTGTTCTGCAGCGTGGGTTCGATTGAATGTGTAATTCAAGGGACCTCCTGCAGTACCAAACTGAGGATGTTGGGGGCACCCTAGAGACACATTTGGACACATCACTGTGCTTTACCTGCTCTGGGTGGGTCTAACTGGGATATTAGGCCCAATTAGGATATCATCCCCACACACAAAATGCATGTGGAGGGTTTAGTCAAATAAGCTATTTTCATTATGTTGTCAATTGAGTTAAAAACAAGATGGATGTCCCAAAGGTATATCATCTGTTGAAGACAGCACCACCACAATCTGTTGTTGACAGCACCACCACAATCTGTTGTTGACAGCACCACCACAATCTGTTGAAGACAGCACCACCACAATCTGTTGAAGACAGCACCACCATAATCTGTTGAAGACAGCACCACCACAATCTGTTGTAGACAGCACCACCACAATCTGTTGTTGACAGCACCACCATAATCTGTTGTAGACGGCACCACCACAATCTGTTGAAGACAGCACCACCATAATCTGTTGAAGACAGCACCACCACAATCTGTTGTGGACAGCACCACCACAATCTGTTGTGGACAGCACCACCACAATCTGTTGTGGACAGCACCACCACAATCTGTTGAAGACAGCACCACCACAATCTGTTGTGGACAGCACCACCACAATCTGTTGTGGACAGCACCACCATAATCTGTTGTAGATGGCACCACCACAATCTGTTGAAGACAGCACCACCACGATCTGTTGAAGACAGCACCACCACAATCTGTTGAAGACAGCACTACCACAATCTGTTGTGGACAGCACCACCACAATCTGTTGTAGACAGCACCACCACAATCTGTTGAAGACAGCACCACCACAATCTGTTGAAGACAGCACCACCACAATCTGTTGAAGACGGCACCACCACAATCTGTTGAAGACAGCACCACCACAATCTGTTGAAGACAGCACCACCACAATCTGTTGAAGACAGCACCACCACAATCTGTTGAAGACGGCACCACCACAATCTGTTGAAGACAGCACCACCACAATCTAGTGAAGACAGCACCACCACAATCTGTTGTGGACAGCACCACCACAATCTGTTGAAGACAGCACCACCACAATCTGTTGAAGACAGCACCACCACAATCTGTTGAAGACAGCACCACCACAATCTGTTGTAGACGGCACCACCACAATCTGTTGAAGACGGCACCACCACAATCTGTTGTAGACGGCACCACCACAATCTGTTGATGACAGCACCACCACAATCTGTTGTAGACGGCACCACCACAATCTGTTGAAGACAGCACCACCACAATCTGTTGTAGACGGCACCACCACAATCTGTTGATGACAGCACCACCACAATCTGTTGTAGACAGCACCACCACAATCTGTTGTGGACAGCACCACCACAATCTGTTGAAGACAGCACTACCACAATCTGTTGTGGACAGCACCACCACAATCTGTTGTAGACGGCACCACCACAATCTGTTGTCAAGTCAGGTGTGCCCTGCGTATTGATCCTTGACTGTGGCGGTTAGCGGTACACTAGCGTACATGTCAAACATAGACCTAGGCACTAGCCATGCGGCTTACACAGGCCTCAGCGTGTTCCAATGGGCCCAGACGTCAGTTCAACGTCTAGTTTTGATTTACATTTGGTTGATTGTCAACTAAGGTGGATTCATCGTGAATTTAGGTTTAAAGATGGTTGAAAAAAAATAACTACATTACCTGAATACTAAATCAAATCAGTTGTCCACGTTGAAGTGTGAGACGGTAGTTGAAGTGTGTGTGTGACGGTAGTTGAAGTGTGTGTGTGACGGTAGTTGAAGTGTGTGTGACGGTAGTTGAAGTGTTTGTGTGACGGTAGTTTAAGTGTGTGTGTGACGGTAGTTTAAGTGTGTGTGTGACGGTAGTTGAAGTGTGTGTGTGACGGTAGTTGAAGTGTGTGTGTGACGGTAGTTGAAGTGTGTGTGTGACGGTAGTTGCGGTGTGTGTGACGGTAGTTGAGGTGTGTGTGTGACGGTAGTTGAAGTGTGTGTGACGGTAGTTGAGGTGTGTGTGTGACGGTAGTTGAAGTGTGTGTGTGATGGTAGTTGTGGTGTGTGTGACGGTAGTTGAAGTGTGTGTGACGGAAATTGAAGTGTGTGTGTGACGGTAGTTGAAGTGTGTGTGACGGTAGTTGAAGTGTGTGTGTGACGGTAGTTGAAGTGTGTGTGTGACGGCAGTTGAAGTGTGTGTGTGACTGTAGTTGCGGTGTGTGTGACGGTAGTTGAAGTGTGTGTGTGACGGTAGTTGAAGCGTGTGTGTGACGGTAGTTGAAGTGTGTGTGACGGTAGTTGAAGTGTGTGTGTGACGGTAGTTGAAGTGTGTGTGACGGTAGTTGAAGTGTGTGTGTGACAATAGTTGAAGTGTGTGTGTGACGGTTGTTGCGGTGTGTGTGTGACGATAGTTGAAGTGTGTGTGTGATGGTAGTTGAAGTGTGTGTGACGGTAGTTGAAGTGTGTGTGTGACGGTAGTTGAAGTGTGTGTGACGGTAGTTGAAGTGTGTGTGTGACGATAGTTGAAGTGTGTGTGTGACGGTAGTTGCGGTGTGTGTGACGGTAGTTGAGGTGTGTGTGTGACGGTAGTTGAAGTGTGTGTGACGGTAGTTGAAGTGTGTGTGTGACGGTAGTTGAAGTGTGTGTGACGGTAGTTGAAGTGTGTGTGACGGTAGTTGAAGTGTGTGTGTGACGATAGTTGAAGTGTGTGTGACGGTTGTTGCGGTGTGTGTGTGACGATAGTTGAAGTGTGTGTGTGACGGTAGTTGAAGTGTGTGTGTGACGGTAGTTGAAGTGTGTGTGTGACGGCAGTTGAAGTGTGTGTGTGACTGTAGTTGCGGTGTGTGTGACGGTAGTTGAAGTGTGTGTGTGACGGTAGTTGAAGCGTGTGTGTGACGGTAGTTGAAGTGTGTGTGACGGTAGTTGAAGTGTGTGTGTGACGGTAGTTGAAGTGTGTGTGACGGTAGTTGAAGTGTGTGTGTGACAATAGTTGAAGTGTGTGTGTGACGGTTGTTGCGGTGTGTGTGTGACGATAGTTGAAGTGTGTGTGTGATGGTAGCTGAAGTGTGTGTGACGGTAGTTGAAGTGTGTGTGTGACGGTAGTTGAAGTGTGTGTGACGGTAGTTGAAGTGTGTGTGTGACGATAGTTGAAGTGTGTGTGTGACGGTAGTTGCGGTGTGTGTGACGGTAGTTGAGGTGTGTGTGTGACGGTAGTTGAAGTGTGTGTGACGGTAGTTGAAGTGTGTGTGTGACGGTAGTTGAAGTGTGTGTGACGGTAGTTGAAGTGTGTGTGACGGTAGTTGAAGTGTGTGTGTGACGATAGTTGAAGTGTGTGTGACGGTTGTTGCGGTGTGTGTGTGACGATAGTTGAAGTGTGTGTGTGACGGTAGTTGAAGTGTGTGCGTGACGGTAGTTGAAGTGTGTGTGACGGTAGTTGAAGTGTGTGTGACGGTAGTTGAAGTGTGTGTGATGGTAGTTGCGGTGTGTGTGACGGTAGTTGCGGTGTGTGTGACGGTAGTTGAAGTGTGTGTGTGACGATAGTTGAAGTGTATATGACGGTAGTTGAGGTGTGTGTGACGGTAGTTGAGGTGTGTGTGACGGTAGTTGAGGTGTGTGTGTGACGGTAGTTGAATTGTGTGTGACGGTAGTTGCGGTGTGTGTGACGGTAGTTGCGGTGTGTGTGACGGTAGTTGAAGTGTGTGTGTGACGATAGTTGAATTGTGTGTGACGGTAGTTGCGGTGTGTGTGTGACGGTAGTTGTGGTGTGTGTGACGGTAGTTGAAGTGTGTGTGTGACGGTAGTTGAAGTGTGTGTGTGACGATAGTTGAAGTGTGTGTGACGGTAGTTGAAGTGTGTGTGATGGTAGTTGCGGTGTGTGTGACGGTAGTTGCGGTGTGTGTGTGACGGTAGTTGAAGTGTGTGTGTGACGGTAGTTGAAGTGTGTGTGTGACGGTAGTTGAAGTGTGTGTGTGACGGTAGTTGCGGTGTGTGTGACGGTAGTTGCGGTGTGTGTGACGGTAGTTGAAGTGTGTGTGTGATGGTAGTTGCGGTGTGTGTGACGGTAGTTGAAGTGTGTGTGACGATAGTTGAAGTGTGTGTGACGGTAGTTGAAGTGTGTTTGTGACGGTAGTTGAAGTGTGTGTGTGACGGTAGTTGAAGTGTGTGTGACGGTAGTTGCGGTGTGTGTGACGGTAGTTTAGGTGTGTGTGTGACGGTAGTTGCGGTGTTTGTGTGACGGTAGTTGAGGTGTGTGTGTGACGGTAGTTGCGGTGTGTGTGTGACGGTAGTTGAAGTGTATGTGTGACGGTAGTTGCGGTGTGTGTGACGGTAGTTGAAGTGTGTGTGTGACGGTAGTTGTGGTGTGTGTGACGATAGTTGAAGTGTGTGTGTGACGGTAGTTGAAGTGTGTGTGTGACGGTAGTTGAATTGTGTGTGTGACGGTAGTTGAAGTGTGTTTGTGACGGTAGTTGAAGTGTGTGTGTGACGGTAGTTGAAGTGTGTGTGACGGTAGTTGCGGTGTGTGTGACGGTAGTTTAGGTGTGTGTGTGACGGTAGTTGCGGTGTGTGTGTGACGGTAGTTGAGGTGTGTGTGTGACGGTAGTTGCGGTGTGTGTGTGACGGTAGTTGAAGTGTATGTGTGACGGTAGTTGCGGTGTGTGTGACGGTAGTTGAAGTGTGTGTGTGACGGTAGTTGTGGTGTGTGTGACGATAGTTGAAGTGTGTGTGTGATGGTAGTTGAAGTGTGTGTTTGACGGTAGTTGTGGTGTGTGTGACGGTAGTTGACGTGTGTGTGTGACGGTAGTTGAAGTGTGTGTGTGACGGTAGTTACGGTGTGTGTGACGGTAGTTGAAGTGTGTGTGTGACGGTAGTTGAAGTGTGTGTGTGACGGTAGTTGAAGTGTGTGTGACGGTAGTTGAAGTGTGTGTGTGACGGTAGTTTAAGTGTGTGTGTGACGGTAGTTTAAGTGTGTGTGTGACGGTAGTTGAAGTGTGTGTGTGACGGTAGTTGAGGTGTGTGTGTGACGGTAGTTGAAGTGTGTGTGACGGTAGTTGAGGTGTGTGTGTGACGGTAGTTGAAGTGTGTGTGACGGTAGTTGAAGTGTGTGTGTGACGGTAGTTGAAGTGTGTGTGACGGTAGTTGAAGTGTGTGTGTGATGGTAGTTGTGGTGTGTGTGACGGTAGTTGAAGTGTGTGTGACGGTAGTTGAAGTGTGTGTGTGACGGTAGTTGAAGTGTGTGTGACGGTAGTTGAAGTTTGTGTGTGACGGTAGTTGAAGTGTGTGTGTGACGGCAGTTGAAGTGTGTGTGTGACTGTAGTTGCGGTGTGTGTGACGGTAGTTGAAGTGTGTGTGTGACGGTAGTTGAAGCGTGTGTGTGACGGTAGTTGAAGTGTGTGTGACGGTAGTTGAAGTGTGTGTGACGGTAGTTGAAGTGTGTGTGTGACAATAGTTGAAGTGTGTGTGTGACGGTTGTTGCGGTGTGTGTGTGATGATAGTTGAAGTGTGTGTGTGATGGTAGTTGAAGTGTGTGTGACGGTAGTTGAAGTGTGTGTGTGACGGTAGTTGAAGTGTGTGTGACGGTAGTTGAAGTGTGTGTGTGACGATAGTTGAAGTGTGTGTGTGACGGTAGTTGCGGTGTGTGTGACGGTAGTTGAGGTGTGTGTGTGACGGTAGTTGAAGTGTGTGTGACGGTAGTTGAAGTGTGTGTGTGACGGTAGTTGAAGTGTGTGTGACGGTAGTTGAAGTGTGTGTGACTGTAGTTGAAGTGTGTGTGTGACGATAGTTGAAGTGTGTGTGTGACGGTAGTTGAAGTGTGTGTGTGACGATAGTTGAATTGTGTGTGACGGTAGTTGCGGTGTGTGTGTGACGGTAGTTGTGGTGTGTGTGACGGTAGTTGAAGTGTGTGTGTGACGGTAGTTGAAGTGTGTGTGTGACGATAGTTGAAGTGTGTGTGACGGTAGTTGAAGTGTGTGTGATGGTAGTTGCGGTGTGTGTGACGGTAGTTGCGGTGTGTGTGTGACGGTAGTTGAAGTGTGTGTGTGACGGTAGTTGAAGTGTGTGTGTGACGGTAGTTGAAGTGTGTGTGTGACGGTAGTTGCGGTGTGTGTGACGGTAGTTGCGGTGTGTGTGACGGTAGTTGAAGTGTGTGTGTGATGGTAGTTGCGGTGTGTGTGACGGTAGTTGAAGTGTGTGTGACGATAGTTGAAGTGTGTGTGACGGTAGTTGAAGTGTGTTTGTGACGGTAGTTGAAGTGTGTGTGTGACGGTAGTTGAAGTGTGTGTGACGGTAGTTGCGGTGTGTGTGACGGTAGTTTAGGTGTGTGTGTGACGGTAGTTGCGGTGTGTGTGTGACGGTAGTTGAGGTGTGTGTGTGACGGTAGTTGCGGTGTGTGTGTGACGGTAGTTGAAGTGTATGTGTGACGGTAGTTGCGGTGTGTGTGACGGTAGTTGAAGTGTGTGTGTGACGGTAGTTGTGGTGTGTGTGACGATAGTTGAAGTGTGTGTGTGACGGTAGTTGAAGTGTGTGTGTGACGGTAGTTGAATTGTGTGTGTGACGGTAGTTGAAGTGTGTTTGTGACGTTAGTTGAAGTGTGTGTGATGGTAGTTGCGGTGTGTGTGACGGTAGTTGCGGTGTGTGTGTGACGGTAGTTGAAGTGTGTGTGTGACGGTAGTTGAAGTGTGTGTGTGACGGTAGTTGAAGTGTGTGTGTGACGGTAGTTGCGGTGTGTGTGACGGTAGTTGCGGTGTGTGTGACGGTAGTTGAAGTGTGTGTGTGATGGTAGTTGCGGTGTGTGTGACGGTAGTTGAAGTGTGTGTGACGATAGTTGAAGTGTGTGTGACGGTAGTTGAAGTGTGTTTGTGACGGTAGTTGAAGTGTGTGTGTGACGGTAGTTGAAGTGTGTTTGTGACGGTAGTTGAAGTGTGTGTGTGACGGTAGTTGAAGTGTGTGTGACGGTAGTTGCGGTGTGTGTGACGGTAGTTTAGGTGTGTGTGTGACGGTAGTTGCGGTGTGTGTGTGACGGTAGTTGAGGTGTGTGTGTGACGGTAGTTGCGGTGTGTGTGTGACGGTAGTTGAAGTGTATGTGTGACGGTAGTTGCGGTGTGTGTGACGGTAGTTGAAGTGTGTGTGTGACGGTAGTTGTGGTGTGTGTGACGATAGTTGAAGTGTGTGTGTGACGGTAGTTGAAGTGTGTGTGTGACGGTAGTTGAATTGTGTGTGTGACGGTAGTTGAAGTGTGTTTGTGACGGTAGTTGAAGTGTGTGTGTGACGGTAGTTGAAGTGTGTGTGACGGTAGTTGCGGTGTGTGTGACGGTAGTTTAGGTGTGTGTGTGACGGTAGTTGCGGTGTGTGTGTGACGGTAGTTGAGGTGTGTGTGTGACGGTAGTTGCGGTGTGTGTGTGACGGTAGTTGAAGTGTATGTGTGACGGTAGTTGCGGTGTGTGTGACGGTAGTTGAAGTGTGTGTGTGACGGTAGTTGTGGTGTGTGTGACGATAGTTGAAGTGTGTGTGTGATGGTAGTTGAAGTGTGTGTTTGACGGTAGTTGTGGTGTGTGTGACGGTAGTTGACGTGTGTGTGTGACGGTAGTTGAAGTGTGTGTGTGACGGTAGTTACGGTGTGTGTGACGGTAGTTGAAGTGTGTGTGTGACGGTAGTTGAAGTGTGTGTGTGACGGTAGTTGAAGTGTGTGTGACGGTAGTTGAAGTGTGTGTGTGACGGTAGTTTAAGTGTGTGTGTGACGGTAGTTTAAGTGTGTGTGTGACGGTAGTTGAAGTGTGTGTGTGACGGTAGTTGAGGTGTGTGTGTGACGGTAGTTGAAGTGTGTGTGACGGTAGTTGAGGTGTGTGTGTGACGGTAGTTGAAGTGTGTGTGACGGTAGTTGAAGTGTGTGTGTGACGGTAGTTGAAGTGTGTGTGACGGTAGTTGAAGTGTGTGTGTGATGGTAGTTGTGGTGTGTGTGACGGTAGTTGAAGTGTGTGTGACGGTAGTTGAAGTGTGTGTGTGACGGTAGTTGAAGTGTGTGTGACGGTAGTTGAAGTTTGTGTGTGACGGTAGTTGAAGTGTGTGTGTGACGGCAGTTGAAGTGTGTGTGTGACTGTAGTTGCGGTGTGTGTGACGGTAGTTGAAGTGTGTGTGTGACGGTAGTTGAAGCGTGTGTGTGACGGTAGTTGAAGTGTGTGTGACGGTAGTTGAAGTGTGTGTGTGACGGTAGTTGAAGTGTGTGTGACGGTAGTTGAAGTGTGTATGACAATAGTTGAAGTGTGTGTGTGACGGTTGTTGCGGTGTGTGTGTGATGATAGTTGAAGTGTGTGTGTGATGGTAGTTGAAGTGTGTGTGACGGTAGTTGAAGTGTGTGTGTGACGGTAGTTGAAGTGTGTGTGACGGTAGTTGAAGTGTGTGTGTGACGATAGTTGAAGTGTGTGTGTGACGGTAGTTGCGGTGTGTGTGACGGTAGTTGAGGTGTGTGTGTGACGGTAGTTGAAGTGTGTGTGACGGTAGTTGAAGTGTGTGTGTGACGGTAGTTGAAGTGTGTGTGACGGTAGTTGAAGTGTGTGTGACTGTAGTTGAAGTGTGTGTGTGACGATAGTTGAAGTGTGTGTGTGACGGTTGTTGCGGTGTGTGTGTGACGATAGTTGAAGTGTGTGTGTGATGGTAGTTGAAGTGTGTGTGACGGTAGTTGAAGTGTGTGTGTGACGGTAGTTGAGGTGTGTGTGTGATGGTAGTTGCGGTGTGTGTGACGGTAGTTGAAGTGTGTGTGTGACGGTAGTTGAAATGTGTGTGACGGTAGTTGAAGTGTGTGTGACGGTAGTTGAAGTGTGTGTGACGGTAGTTGAAGTGTGTGTGTGATGGTAGTTGCGGTGTGTGTGACGGTAGTTGAAGTGTGTGTGACGGCAGTTGAAGTGTGTGTGTGATGATAGTTGAAGTGTGTGTGTGACGGTAGTTGAAGTGTGTGTGTGACGGTAGTTGCAGTGTGTGTGACGGTAGTTGAAGTGTGTGTGTGATGGTAGTTGCGGTGTGTGTGACAGTAGTTGAAGTGTGTGTGACGGTAGTTGTGGTGTGTGTGACGGTAGTTGAAGTGTGTGTGTGACGATAGTTGAAGTGTGTGTGACGGTAGTTGCGGTGTGTGTGTGACGGTAGTTGTGGTGTGTGTGACGGTAGTTGAAGTGTGTGTGTGACGGTAGTTGAAGTGTGTGTGACGGTAGTTGAAGTGTGTGTGACGGTAGTTGAAGTGTGTGTGATGGATAGTTGCGGTGTGTGTGACGGTAGTTGCGGTGTGTGTGACGGTAGTTGAAGTGTGTGTGTGACGATAGTTGAAGTGTGTATGACGGTAGTTGAGGTGTGTGTGACGGTAGTTGAGGTGTGTGTGGCGGTAGTTGAGGTGTGTGTGTGACGGTAGTTGAATTGTGTGTGACGGTAGTTGCGGTGTGTGTGACGGTAGTTGCGGTGTGTGTGACGGTAGTTGAAGTGTGTGTGTGACAATAGTTGAATTGTGTGTGACAGTAGTTGCGGTGTGTTTGTGACGGTAGTTGTGGTGTGTGTGACGGTAGTTGAAGTGTGTGTGTGACGGTAGTTGAAGTGTGTGTGACGGTAGTTGAAGTGTGTGTGACGGTAGTTGAAGTGTGTGTGATGGTAGTTGAAGTGTGTGTGATGGTAGTTGAAGGTTGTGTGTGACGGTAGTTGAAGTGTGTGTGACGGTAGTTGAAGTGTGTGTGTGACGGTAGTTGAAGTGTGTGTGACGGTAGTTGAAGTGTGTGTGACGGTAGTTGAAGTGTGTGTGACGGTAGTTGAAGTGTGTGTGTGACGGTAGTTGAAGTGTGTGTGTGACGGTAGTTGAAGTGTGTGTGACGGTAGTTGAAGTGTGTGCGTGACGGTAGTTGCGGTGTGTGTGACGGTAGTTGCGGTGTGTGTGACGGTAGTTGAAGTGTATGTGTGATGGTAGTTGCGGTGTGTGTGACGGTAGTTGAAGTGTGTGTGACGATAGTTGAAGTGTGTGTGACGGTAGTTGAGGTGTGTGTGTGACGGTAGTTGAATTGTGTGTGACGGTAGTTGCGGTGTGTGTGACGGTAGTTGCGGTGTGTGTGACGGTAGTTGAAGTGTGTGTGTGACAATAGTTGAATTGTGTGTGACAGTAGTTGCGGTGTGTTTGTGACGGTAGTTGTGGTGTGTGTGACGGTAGTTGAAGTGTGTGTGTGACGGTAGTTGAAGTGTGTGTGACGGTAGTTGCGGTGTGTGTGTGACGGTAGTTGAGGTGTGTGTGTGACGGTAGTTGCGCTGTGTGTGTGACGGTAGTTGAAGTGTATGTGTGACGGTAGTTGCGGTGTGTGTGACGGTAGTTGAAGTGTGTGTGTGACGGTAGTTGTGGTGTGTGTGACGATAGTTGAAGTGTGTGTGTGACGTTAGTTGAAGTGTGTGTGTGACGGTAGTTGAAATGTGTGTGTGACGGTAGGTGAAGTGTGTGTGTGACGGTAGTTGAAGTGTGTGTGACGGTAATTGAAGTGTGTGTGACGGTAGTTGAAGTGTGTGTGTGTGACGGTAGTTGAAGTGTGTGTGATGGTAGTTGAAGTGTGTGTTTGACGGTAGTTGTGGTGTGTGTGACGGTAGTTGAAGTGTGTGTGTGTGTGACGGTAGTTGAAGTGTGTGTGTGACGGTAGTTACGGTGTGTGTGACGGTAGTTGAAGTGTGTGTGACGGTAGTTGCGGTGTGTGTGACGGTAGTTGAAGTGTGTGTGACGGTAGTTGAAGTGTGTGTGACGGTAGTTGAAGTGTGTGTGTGACGGTAGTTACGGTGTGTGTGACGGTAAGTTGAAGTGTGTATTTGATGGTAGTTGCGGTGTGTGTGTGACGTTAGTTGAAGTGTGTGTGTGACGGTAGTTACGGTGTGTGTGACGGTAGTTGAAGTGTGTGTGTGACGGTAGTTGAAGTGTGTGTGTGACGGTTGTTGAAGTGTGTGTGTGACGGTAGTTGAAGTGTGTGCGTGACGGTAGATGAAGTGTGTGTGTGACGGTAGTTGAAGTGTGTGTGTGACGGTAGTTGCGGTGTGTGTGACGGTAGTTGCGGTGTGTGTGACCTTATTTGCAATGTGTGTGAAGTTAACTACAGTGTGTGTGACGTTAACTACAGTGTGTGTGACATTAATTACAGTGTGTGTGATGTTAGTTGAAGTGTGTGTGATGTTAGTTGAAGTGCTTAATGTTAATTGCAGTGTGTGGGACCTTATTTGCAGTGTGTGTGAGAGTAGTGTTAGAGTAGTGGTAGAATAGTGGAAGAGTAGAGTAGTGGTAGAGTGGTGTTAGAGTAGTGATAGAGTAGTGGTAGAGTAGAGTAGAGTTGTGGTAGTGTAGAGTAGTAGTAGGGTAGAGTAGTGGTATAGTAGTGGTAGAGGAGAGGTAGAGTAGTGATAGAGTAGTGGTATTGTAGTGGTAGAGGTATTGTAGTGATAGAGTAGTGGTAGAGTCGTGGTATTGTAGTGGTAGAGTAGTGTAAGAGAAGTGGTAGAGTGGTGGTAGAGTATAGAGTAGTGGTAGAGTAGATTAGTGGTAGAGTAGTGAAAGAGTAGTGGTAGACTAGTGGTAGAGTAGGGTAGTAGTAGGGTAGAGTAGTGGTAGAGTAGTAGTAGGGTAGAGTAGTGGTAGAACAGTGGTAGAGTAGAGTAGAGGTATTGTGGTGGTAGAGTAGAGGTATTGTAGCGGTACAGTAGAGGTAGAGTAGAGTAGTGGTATTGTAGTGTTATAGAAGAGGTAGAGTAGACTAGTGGTATTGTAGTGGTAGAGAAGAGGTAGAGTAGAGTAGTGGTATTGTAGTGGTAGAGTAGAGGTATTGTAGTTGTAGAGTAGAGGTAGAGTAGAGTAGTGGTATTGTAGTGGTACAGTAGAGGTAGAGTAGTGGTATTGTAGTGGTATAGAAGAGGTAGAGTAGAGTAGTGGTATTGTAGTGGTAGAGAAGAGGTAGAGTAGAGTAGTGGTATTGTAGTGGTAGAGTAGAGGTATTGTAGTTGTAGAGTAGAGGTAGAGTAGTGTTAGAGTAGAGTAGTGGTATTGTAGTGGTAGAGTGGAGGTATTGTAGTGGTAGAGTAGTGGTAGAGTAGAGGTATTGTAGTGGTAGAGTAGTGGTAGAGTAGAGGTATTGTAGTGGTAGATTAGAGGTATTGTGGTGGTAGAGTAGTGGTATAGTGGTTGTAGAATTAAGGTAGAGTAGTGGTAGAATATAGAGTAGTGGTACAGTAGTGGTACAGTAGAGTAGTGGTAGAGTAATGGTATAGTAGTGATATTGTGGTAGTAGAGTAGTGGTATAGTCAAGTAGTGGTATTGTAGTGGTAGAGTAGTGGTAGAGTAGAGGTATTATAGTGGTAGATTAGAGGTATTGTGGTGGTAGAGTAGTGGTATAGTGGTTGTAGAGTTAGGGTAGAGTAGTGGTAGAATATAGAGTAGTGGTACAGTAGTGGTACAGTAGAGTAGTGGTAGAGTAATGGTATAGTAGTGATATTGTGGTTGTAGAGTAGTGATAGAGTCAAGTAGTGGTATTGTAGTGGTAGAGTTGTTTTAGAGTAGATTAGTGGTAGGGGTAGATTTAGTGTTTTTGTCCAGGTAGAGTAGATTAGTGAAGAGGTATAGTAGTGGTAGTGTAGAGTAGATGTTTTTATTTTATTTAACTTTTATTTAACTAGGCAAGTCAGTTACTTAAGAACAAATTCTTATTTTTTATAGAGTAGTTGAAAAGTAGTGTTAGAGGAGAGGTAGAGTTGTGGTAGAGTAGTTGTAGAGTAGTGGTAGAGTAGTGATAGAGTAGAGGTATTGTAGTGGTAGAGTAGTTGTAGAGTAGTGGTAGAGTAGTGATAGAGTAGAGGTATTGTAGTGGTAGAGTAGTGGTAGAGTAGTGGTAGAGTAGAGGTATTGTAGTGGTAGAGTAGTGTTAGAGGAGAGGTAGAGTAGTGGTAGAGTAGTTGTAGAGTAGTGGTAGAGTAGTGATATAGTAGAGGTATTGTAGTGGTAGAGTAGTGGTAGAGTAGTGGTAGAGTAGAGGTATTGTAGTGGTAGAGTAGTGGTAGAGTAGAGGTATTGTAGTGGTAGAGTAGAGGTATTGTGGTGGTAGAGTAGAGGTATAGTAGTTGTAGAGTAGTGTTAGAGTAGAGTTGTGGTAGAGTAGAGTGCTGGTAGAGTGGTGGTATTTTAGATGTGAATTAGTTGTATAGTAGTGGTAGAGTAGTGGTAGAGAAGTGGTAGAGTAGAATTGTGGTAGAGCAGAGTACTGGTAGAGTACTGGTAGAGTAGTTTTATATTAGTGGTAGAGTCGTGGTAGAGTAGTTGTATAGTAGTGGTAGAGTAGTGGTAGAATAGTGGTAGAGGAGAGGTAGACTAGTGGTAGAGTAGAGGTATTGTGGTGGCAGAGTAGAGGTATAGTAGTTGTAGAGTAGTGTTAGAGTAGAGTAGTGGTATAGTGGTTGTAGAGTTAAGGTAGAGTGGTGGTAGAGTATAGAGTAGTGGTACAGTGGTGGTACAGTAGAGTAGTGGTAGAGTAGTGGTAGAGAAGTGGTAGAGTAGAGTACTGGTAGAGTGGTGGTATTTTAGATGTGGATTAGTTGTATAGTAGGGGTAGAGTAGTGGTAGAGAAGTGGTAGAGTAGTGGTAGAGTAGAGGTATTGTGGTGGTAGAGTAGAGGTATAGTAGTTGTAGAGTAGTGTTAGAGTAGAGTTGTGGTAGAGTAGAGTACTGGTAGAGTGGTGGTATTTTAGATGTGAATTAGTTGTATAGTAGTGGTAGAGTAGTGGTAGAGAAGTGGTAGAGTAGAGGTATTGTAGTGGTAGAGTAGTGGTAGAGTAGTGGTAGAGTAGAGGTATTGTAGTGGTAGAGTAGTGGTAGAGTAGAGGTATTGTAGTGGTAGAGTAGAGGTATTGTGGTGGTAGAGTAGAGGTATAGTAGTTGTAGAGTAGTGTTAGAGTAGAGTTGTGGTAGAGTAGAGTGCTGGTAGAGTGGTGGTATTTTAGATGTGAATTAGTTGTATAGTAGTGGTAGAGTAGTGGTAGAGAAGTGGTAGAGTAGAATTGTGGTAGAGCAGAGTACTGGTAGAGTGGTGGTATGTTCGTTGTGGAGTAGTTTTATATTAGTGGTAGAGTCGTGGTAGAGTAGTTGTATAGTAGTGGTAGAGTAGTGGTAGAATAGTGGTAGAGGAGAGGTAGACTAGTGGTAGAGTAGAGGTATTGTGGTGGCAGAGTAGAGGTATAGTAGTTGTAGAGTAGTGTTAGAGTAGAGTAGTGGTATAGTGGTTGTAGAGTTAAGGTAGAGTGGTGGTAGAGTATAGAGTAGTGGTACAGTGGTGGTACAGTAGAGTAGTGGTAGAGTAGTGGTAGAGAAGTGGTAGAGTAGAGTACTGGTAGAGTGGTGGTATTTTAGATGTGGATTAGTTGTATAGTAGGGGTAGAGTAGTGGTAGAGAAGTGGTAGAGTAGTGGTAGAGTAGAGGTATTGTGGTGGTAGAGTAGAGGTATAGTAGTTGTAGAGTAGTGTTAGAGTAGAGTTGTGGTAGAGTAGAGTACTGGTAGAGTGGTGGTATTTTAGATGTGAATTAGTTGTATAGTAGTGGTAGAGTAGTGGTAGAGAAGTGGTAGAGTAGAGGTATTGCAGTGGTAGAGTAGTGGTAGAGAAGTGGTAGAGTAGAATTGTGGTAGAGTAGTTGTATAGTAGTGGTAGAGTAGTGGTAGAATAGTGGTAGAGGAGAGGTAGACTAGTGGTAGAGTAGAGTAGTGGTAGAATAGTGGTAGAGTAGTGTAGTGACAGAATACTGGTAGAGTAGTGGTCGAGTAGTGGTAGAGTAGAATAGTGGTAGATTAGTGGTTGAGTAGTGGTAGAGTAGAGTAGTGGTAGAATAGTGGTAGAGTAGTGTAGTTACAGAATACTGGTAGAGTAGTGGTCGAGTAGTGGTAGCGTAGAGCAGTGGTAGAGTAGAGTAGAATGGTGTTGGAGTAATGATAAAGTAGAGTAGTGGCAGAGTAGAGGTAGAGTATAATAGTGGTATTGTTGTGGTAGAGTAGTGGTTTTGTGGTTGTAGCGTAGAGGTAGAGTAGAATAGTGGTATTGTTGTGGAAGAGTAGAGGTATTGTGGAGGTAGAGTAGTGGTAGAGCCGTTTTAGAGTAGTGATTGAGTAGTGGTAGAGTAGTGGTAGAGTAGAGTAGTAGTGGTAGAGTACCGGTATAGTAGCTGTAGAGTAGTGGTAGAGTAGTGTTAGAGTAGTGGTAGAGTAGACTACTGGTATAGTAGTTTTAGAGTTGAGGTAGAGTGGTGGTAGAGTATAGAGTAGTGGTAGAGTAGCGTTGTGGTTTAGTAGTTGTAGAGTTGAGGTAGAGTGGTGGTAGAGTAGAGTAGTGGTAAATAGTGGTATAGTAGAGTAGCGGTAGAGTAGAGTAGTGGTTTAGTAGTTGTAGAGTTGAGGTAGAGTGGTGGTAGAGTAGAGTAGTGGTAGAGTAGTGGTAGAGTAGAGTAGCGGTAGAGTAGAGTAGTTGAAAAGCAGATCTAGAGAAGTGGTAGTAGAAATAAGTTGTAGAGTTATGTTAGAGTAGTGGTAGATGAGTGGTATAGTAGTGGTAGAGTAGTGGTAGAGGAGTAGTCTAGTAGTGGTAGAGTTTTGTTAGAGTAGTGGTAGAGTGGTGGTATAATTGTTATAGAGTATTTGTATAGTAGTGTAAGGTATTGGTAGAGTAGTGTTATAATTGTTTTATAGTGGTTGTATAGTAGTGTAAATTTTAGTAGAGTAGTGGTAGAGGAGTGGTGTAGTAGTGGTAGAGTAGAGTAGTGGTAGAGTGGTGGTATATTAGTTGCATAGTATTCGTATAGTAGTGGTAGAGTAGTGCTGGAGTAGTGGTAGAGTAGTGTTTAGTGGTGGTGGAGGAGTGGTAGAGTAGAGCAGTGGTAGGGTAAAGAACAGTAGTTTAAGTGGTTGTGTAGAGTCAAGTTGATGTGGAGTAGTGGTAGAGTAGTGGTAGTGGTAGTGTCGAGGTAGAGTAGACAGTGGAAGAATAGCACTAGAGTAGATTAGTGGTAGATTATAATAGTGGTAGAGTAGGTGTAGAGTAGATTAGTGGTAGAGTAGAGATAGGGTAGAGAAGATTAGTTTTAGTGGAAGGGCAGAGCAGAGCAGATTTGATATAGAGTAGTGGTTGAGTGGTGGTAGAGTAGTAGATATAGAGTAGAGGTAGAGTACTGGTTGAGTAGAGGATGAGTAGTGGTAGAATAGTTGTAGTGGTAAGGTAGAGTAAGTGTAGAGAAGTGGTAGGGTTGAGTTGTGGTAGGTTAGAGTAGAGTAGTGGTAGAGTAGAGTAGTCGAAGAGTAGTGGTAGAGTAGTGGTGAATAAAGTAGTGGTAGAGTAGAGTAGTGATAGAGTAGAGGTAGAGCAGTGGAAGAGTAGTGGTAGAGTAGTTGTATAGGAGTGGTAAAGTTGTTATAGAGTAATGGTAGATTAGTGGTATAATAGTGGTTGAGGAGTGGTATAGTAGTGGTGGAGTAGTGGTATAGTAGTTGTAGAGTAATGGTAGATGAGTGGTATAGTAGTGGTTGAGTAGTGGTATTGTAGTGGTGGAATAGTGGTAGAGTAGTGGTATAAAAGTGGTAGGGTAGTGGTATAGTAGTGGTAGATTAGTGGTATAGTAGTGGTGGAGTAGTGGCAGAGTAGAGTTGGAGTAGTGGTAGGGTAGTGGTAGAGTAGTGGTAGAATAGCGGTCAAGTAGTGGTAGAGTGGTGGTAGAGTGGTTGTAGAGTGGTGGTATAGTAGTGGTAGAGTAGTGGTAGAGTAGTGGTAGAATAGTGGTCAAGTAGTGGTAGAGTGCTGGTAGAGTGGTAGTAGAGTAGTGGTAGAGTAGAGGTAGAGTGGTTTTAGAGTAGTGGTGGAGGAGTGGTAGATTAGAGTATTGGTAGAGTAGACTAGTGGTTGAGTAGTGTTAGAGTAGTGGTAGTGTAGAGTAGTGGTAGGGTAGTGGTAGGGTAGTGGTAGAGTAGAGTAGAGGTAGAGTAGTTGTAGAGTAGTTGTAGAGTAGTGGTAGGGTAGAGAATAATAGTTTTTGTGGTAGGGTAGAGTAGAGCAGTGGTAGATAACAGGTAACGTAGTGGTAGAGTAGTGGTAGAGTAGTTGTATAGTAGTTGTAGAGCAATGGTAGATTAGTGGTGTAGTAGTGGTTGAGTAGAGGTATAGTAGTTGTAGAGTAGTGGTATAGTAGTGGTAGAGTAGTGGTAGATTAGAATAGTTGTAGAGTAGTGGTAGAGTAGAGGTAGGGTAGTGGTAGATAGGTAGGGTAGGGTAGGGTAGTGGTAGATAGGTAGAAGTAGGGTAGAGGTAGATATAGAGTAGAGTTGTCTTAGAGTAGAGTGGTGGTAGAGTAGAGTAGATATTGTGTAGACGTAGTGTAGAGTAGAGGTTGAGTAGTGTAGAGTAGAGTAGAGGTAGAGTAGAGGTAGAGTAGTGTAGAGTAGAGTAGAGGTTGAGTAGTGTAGTGCAGAGAAGAGTAAAGGTTAAGTAGTGTAGAGTAGAGTATAGGTAGAGTAGAGTTTGAGTAGAGTAGAGTAGAGGTAGAGTATAGGTAGAGTAGACGTAGAGTAGAGGTAGAGTAGAGGCAGAGTAGAGTAGAGGTAGAGTAGAGTAGAGGTAGAGTAGAGTAGAGTAGAGTAGATAAGAGGTAACGTAGTGATATAGTAGTTGTAGAGTAGTGGTAGAGCAGTGGTATAGTAGTTGTAGAGTAGTGGTAGGGAATTGGTAGAGTAGAGTAGAGGTAGAGTAGTTGTAGAGTAGTTGTAGAGTAGTTGTAGAGTAGTGGTAGGGTAGTGGTAGAGTAGAGTAGAGGTAGAGCAGTTGTAGAGTAGTTGTAGAGTAGTTGTAGAGTAGTGGTAGGGTAGAGAATAATAGTTTTTGTGGTAGGGTAGAGTAGAGCAGTGGTAGATAAGAGGTAACGTAGTGGTAGAGTAGTGGTAGATAGTGGTAGAGTAGTTGTATAGTAGTTGTAGAGCAATGGTAGATTAGTGGTGTAGTAGTGGTTGAGTAGAGGTATAGTAGTTGTAGAGTAGTGGTATAGTAGTGGTAGAGTAGTGGTAGATTAGAGTAGTTGTAGAGTAGTGGTAGGGTAGAGGTAGGGTAGTGGTTGATAGGTAGGGTAGGGTAGGGTAGTGGTAGATAGGTAGAAGTAGGGTAGAGGTAGATATAGAGTAGAGTTGTCTTAGAGTAGAGTGGTGGTAGAGTAGAGTAGATGTTGTGTAGACGTAGAGTTGTGTAGAGTAGAGTAGAGGTTGAGTAGTGTAGAGTAGAGTAGAGGTAGAGTAGAGGTAGAGTAGTGTAGAGTAGAGTAGAGGTTGAGTAGTGTAGTGCAGAGAAGAGTAAAGATTAAGTAGTGTAGAATAGAGTAGAGGTAGAGTAGAGTTTGAGTAGAGTAGAGTAGAGGTAGAGTATAGGTAGAGTAGACGTAGAGTAGAGGTAGAGTAAAGGCATAGTAGAGTGGAGGTAGAGTAGAGTATAGGTATAGTAGAGGTAGAGTAGAGTAGAGGTAGAGTAGAGTAGAGTAGAGTAGATAAGAGGTAACTTAGTGGTAGAGTAGTGATATAGTAGTTGTAGAGTAGTGGTAGAGCAGTTGTATAGTAGTTGTAGAGTAATGGTAGATTAGTGGTGCAATAGTGGTTGAATAGTGGTGTAGTAGTGGTTGAGTAGTGGTATAGTAGTTGTGGAGTAGTGGTAGAATAGTGCTTAAGTAGTGGTAGAGTGGTGGTAGAGTAGTGGTTTAGGAGTGGTATAGTATTGGTATAGTAGTTGTAGAGTAATGGTAGATTAGTGGTTTTGTTGTGATAGAGTAGTGGTATAGTAGTTGTAGATTAGTTTTTAGAGTAGAGGTAGCGTAGTGGGAGAGTATAGTAGTGGGATAGTATTGTAGTACAAGAGTAGAGTAGTGGTAGAGGCAAAGCAGTGTTAGAGTAGTGTTATTGAAGAATAGAGTAGTGGTAGAGTAGGGAAGTGGTAGAGTAGAGTAGTGCTAGAATACCTGTAGAGTAGAGTAGTTGTAGAGTAGAGTTGTGGTGGAGTAGTGGTAGAGTAGTAGTAGAATAGAGTAGTTGTAGAGTAGAGAAGTGGTAGAGTAGTGGTATAGTAGAGTAGTGGTAGAGTAGTGGTAGAGTAGAGTAGTGGTAGAGTAGTGGTAGAATAGAGTAGTTTTTGAGTAGTGTTAGAGTAGTGGTAGAGTAGAGTAGTTGTTGAGTTGTGTTCGAGTAGTGGTAGAGTAGTGGTATAGTAGTGGTGGTAGAGTAGAGGTGGAGTAGTGGTAGAGTAGTGATGGCATATTGGTATAGTAGTGGTGGTAGAGTAGAGGTGGAGTAGTGGTGGAGTAGTGGTTGAATGGTGGTATAGTAATGGTATAGTAGTGGTATAGTAGTGGTATTGAAGATTGGTGGTAGAGTAGAGTAGTGGTAGTGTAGTGGTATAGTTGGGGTAGAGTAGTGGTAGAGTAGAGGTATGGTAGTGGTAGAGTAAAGTAGTGGTTGAGTAGTGGTAGAGACGTGGTAGAGTAGTGGTAGAGTAGAGTAGTTGTTGAGTAGTGGTAGAGTAAAGTAGTGGTATAGTAATGGTAGAGTAGAGTAGTGGTAGAGTAGTGGTAGAGTAGAGTAGTGGTAGAGTAGTGGTAGAGTGGAGTAGTTGTTGAGTAGTGTTAGAGTAGTGGTAGAGTAGAGTAGTTGTTGAGTTGTGTTCGAGTAGTGTTTGAGTAGTGGTAGAGTAGTGGTAGAGTAGCAGTAGAATAGATTAGTTGTAGAGTAGAGCAATGGTAGAGTAGTGGTATAGTAGTTGTAGAGTAGAGTTGTTGTAGAATAGAGTAGTGGTAGAGCAGTGGTATAGTAGTGGTAGAGTAGTGGTATAGTATTGGTGGAATAGTTGTGTAGTAGTGGTAGTAGAGTAGAGGTGGAGAAGTGGTAGAGTAGTGGTTGAATAGTGGTATAGTAGTAGAGTAGTTTTAAATTAGTGGTAGAGGAGTGGTAGAGTAATGGTAGAGTAGAGCTAGGGTAATGGTAGAGTAAAGTAGTGGTAGAGTAGAGTAGTGGTAGAGTAGTGGTGGAGTAAAGTAGTGGAAGAGTAGTGGTAGAGTAGTGGTTGAACAGTGCTGAAGTATTGGTAGAGTAGTGGTAGAGGAGTTGTATAGTAGTGGTACAGTAGACTAGTTGTTGATTAGTGTTAGAGTAGTGGTTTAGGAGTTGTATAGTAGTGGTAGAGTAGTGTTAGATTAGAGTGGTGTTAGAGTATTGGTAGAGTAGTGGTTGATTAGAGTAGTTGTAGAGTAGTGTTAGGGTAGTGGTAGATAGGTAGAGGTAGGGTAGAGGTAGATATAGAGTAGAGTACAGTAGAGGTAGAGTATAGGTAGAGTAGAGGTAGAGTAGAGTAGAGTACAGTAGAGGTAGAGTAGAGGTAGAGTAGAGTAGAGGTAGAGTAGAGTACAGTGGGAGGTAGAGTAGAGGTAGAGTAGAGATAGAGTAGAGTAGAGTAGAGTAGAGGTAGAGTAGAGGTGGGGTAGAGGTAGAGTAGAGTAGAGTACAGTAGAGGTAGAGTAGAGGTAGGGTAGAGTAGAGGTATAGTAGAGGTAGAGTAGAGTAGAGGTAGAGTAGAGGTAGAGTAGAGGTAGAGTAGAGTAGAGTAGAGGTAGAGTAGAGGTAGAGTAGAGGTAGAGTAGAGGTAGAGTAGAGTAGAGGTATAGTAGAGGTAGAGTAGAGTAGAGGTAGAGTAGAGGTAGAGTAGAGTAGAGGTAGAGTAGAGGTAGAGTAGAGGTAGAGTAGAGGTAGAGTAGAGTAGAGGTAGAGTAGAGGTAGAGTAGAGGTAGAGTAGAGGTAGAGTAGAGTAGAGGTAGAGTAGAGTAGAGGTAGAGTAGAGGTAGAGTAGGGTATTGTAGTGCTTTGCAAAGTTGAGGTAGAGTAGTGTCCTGATTTTGGAAGAAGAGTTAGAGAAAGAATCATAGCAAAGACAAAGGAGGAAGGACACAGTGGAGAAATCTGTTTATTAGACTAGTTAATTTACCATACAGAGGGAGATCGAGATTCACTACTACAACAGACCACTGGCTGACTGACTGACTGACTGGCAGGCTGGCTGACAGGCTGGCTGGCTGACTGACTGGCAGGCTGGCTGACAGGCTGGCTGGCTGACTGACTGGCAGGCTGGCTGACAGGCTGGCTGGCTGACTGACTGGCAGGCTGGCTGACAGGCTGGCAGGCTGACAGGCTGGCTGACTGAAAGGATTGAAAGAAGAACGGAGGTGAATGTGTTTGTGAGATATTAAAGACAGTGTGAGTGATGATCCTAAATTCAGAAAAAGGAAACGGGATGGTGAAACAAAATCAAATGAAAGCATTAGTTAGTTTGTTGTTGTTAGTTTTGGGTTGAAAAGTGGTTTGTTTCAGGTTGTTGTTGAATATGTCCCAGTATGTTAGCTTTAGACAGAGAGGCAGTTGTTTCACCACAGTGGACATTCTTTACACATCTCAGAAGTTCTGTTGGTTCTGAAACCCTATGTCTGTGTCCTATTCCCTATGTCGTGCACTACTTTAGACCAGAGCCCTATGGAACCCTATTCCCTATATAGTACACTACTTTAGACCAGAGCCCTATGGAACCCTATTCCCTATATACTGAACTACTTTAGACCAGAGCCCTATGGAACCCTATTCCCTATATAGTACACTACTTTAGACAAGAACCCTATAGAACCCTATTCCCTATATAGTTCACTACTTTAGACCAGAGCCCCACAATACTTGTAAACTAAGGTCTGCCATACAAACTGGACCTCAAGTTGACCCTCAGCACAACTCTCACTACACTACGTCACATTATCAACCCAATGACATGTTATAACCCATATTACAGGATGTCACATTATCAACACAATGACGTGTTATAACCCTTACTACACTATGTCACATTATCAACCCAATGACATGTTATAACCCATACTACACTATGTCACATTATCAACCCAATGACATGTTATAACCCTCACTACACTATGTCACATTATCAGCCCAATGACATGTTATAACCCTCACAACACTATGTCACATTATCAACCCAATGACATTTTATAATCCTCACTACACTATGTCACATTATCAACCCAATGATGTGCTGTAACCCTCACTACACTATTTCACATGTTATAACCCTTACTACACTATGTCACATTATCAACCCAATGACATGTTATAACCCTTACTACACTATGTCACATGGTTAACCCAATGACATGTTATAATCCTCACTACACTATGTCACATTGTCAACCCAATGACATGTTATAACCCTTACTACACTATGTCACATGGTTAACCCCAATGACATGTTATAACCCTTACTACACTATGTCACATGGTTAACCCAATGACATGTTATAACCCTCACAACACTATTTCACATGTTATAACCCTCACTACACTATGTCACATGGTTAACCCAATGACATGTCATAACCCTCACTACACTACATCACATGGTTATGCATAATCGCTCAACATCAGAGTCAATCCTAATCACCCAACATCAGAGCCAGTCAGAGCCAGTCCTAATCACCCAACATCAGAGCCAGGCCTAATCACCCAACATCAGAGCCTAATCACCCAACATCAGCACCAGTCCTATTCACCCAACATCAGAGCCAGTCCTAATCACCCAACATCAGAGCCAGGCCTAATCACCCAACATCAGAGCCAGTCCTAATCACCCAACATCAGAGCCAGGCCTAATCACCCAACATCAGAGCCAGGCCTAACCACCCAACATCAGAGCCGATCCTAATCACCCAACCTCAGAGCCCGACCTCACTAATACTCTTGTTGCTGAATGGAAGCAAGTCCCAGCAGCAATGTTCCAACGTCTAGTGGAAAGCCTTCCCAGAAGAGTGGAGGCTGGTACAGCAGCAAATGGGGGGACCAACTCCATATTAATGCCCATGATTATGGAATGAGATGTTCGACGAGCAGGTCATGTAGTGTATAAAGTGTTTAGGAGTGGACAATAGATAATTTTTAAGTGTTCCATATAGAGTGTTCAGGAGCGGCTGATAGATAATGTTCAGGAGTGGCTGATAGATGATGTTCAGGAGTGGCTGATAGATAATGTTCAGGAGTGGCTGATAGATGATGTTCAGGAGTGGCTGATAGATAGTGTTCAGGAGTGGCTGATAGATGATGTTTAGGAGTGGCTGATAGATAGTGTTCAGGAGTGGCTGATAGATAGTGTTCAGGAGTGGCTGATAGATGATGTTCAGGAGTGGCTGATAGATAGTGCTCAGGAGTGGCTGATAGATGATGTTCAGGAGTGGCTGATAGATGATGTTCAGGAGTGGCTGATAGATAATGTTCAGGAGTGGCTGATAGATGATGTTCAGGAGTGGCTGATAGATAGTGTTCAGGAGTGGCTGATAGATGATGTTCAGGAGTGGCTGATAGATAGTGTTCAGGAGTGGCTGATAGATAGTGTTCAGGAGTGGCTGATATATAGTGTTCAGGAGTGGCTGATAGATGATGTTCAGGAGTGGCTGATAGATGATGTTCAGGAGTGGCTGATAGATAGTGTTCAGGAGTGGCTGATAGATAGTGCTCAGGAGTGGCTGATAGATGATGTTCAGGAGTGGCTGATAGATGATGTTTAGGAGTGGCTGATAGATAGTGTTCAGGAGTGGCTGATAGATAGTGTTCAGGAGTGGCTGATAGATGATGTTCAGGAGTGGCTGATAGATAGTGCTCAGGAGTGGCTGATAGATGATGTTCAGGAGTGGCTGATAGATGATGTTCAGGAGTGGCTGATAGATAATGTTCAGGAGTGGCTGATAGATGATGTTCAGGAGTGGCTGATAGATAGTGTTCAGGAGTGGCTGATAGATGATGTTCAGGAGTGGCTGATAGATAGTGTTCAGGAGTGGCTGATAGATAGTGTTCAGGAGTGGCTGATATATAGTGTTCAGGAGTGGCTGATAGATGATGTTCAGGAGTGGCTGATAGATGATGTTCAGGAGTGGCTGATAGATAGTGTTCAGGAGTGGCTGATAGATAGTGCTCAGGAGTGGCTGATAGATGATGTTCAGGAGTGGCTGATAGATGATGTTCAGGAGTGGCTGATAGATGATGTTCAGGAGTGGCTGATAGATAGTGTTCAGGAGTGGCTGATAGATGGTGTTCAGGAGTGGCTGATAGATAGCGTTCAGGAGTGGCTGATAGATAGCGTTCAGGAGTGGCTGATAGATAGTGTTCAGGAGTGGCTGATAGATAGTGTTCAGGAGTGGCTGATAGATAGTGTTCAGGAGTAGATTATAGATAGTGTTCAGGAGTGGCTGATAGATAGTGCTCAGGAGTGGCTGATAGATGATGTTCAGGCGTGGCTGATAGATGATGTTCAGGAGTGGCTGATAGATTGTGTTCAGGAGTGGCTGATAGATAGTGTTCAGGAGTGGCTGATAGATGGTGTTCAGGAGTGGCTGATAGATAGCGTTCAGGAGTGGCTGATAGATAGCGTTCAGGAGTGGCTGATAGATGATGTTCAGGAGTGGCTGATAGATGGTGTTCAGGAGTGGCTGATAGATAGTGTTCAGGAGTGGCTGATAGATAGCGTTCAGGAGTGGCTGATAGATAGTGTTCAGGAGTGGCTGATAGATAGCGTTCAGGAGTGGCTGATAGATAATGTTCAGGAGTGGATTATAGATAGTGTTCAGGAGTGGCTGATAGATAGTGTTCAGGAGTGGCTGATAGATAGTGTTCAGGTGTGGCTGATAGATAGTGTTCAGGAGTGGCTGATAGATGGTGTTCAGGCGTGGCTGATAGATGATGTTCAGGAGTGGCTGATAGATGATGTTCAGGAGTGGCTGATAGATAGTGTTCAGGAGTGGCTGATAGATAGTTTTCTGGAGTGGCTGATAGATAGCGTTCAGGAGTGGCTGATAGATGATGTTCAGGAGTGGCTGATAGATAGCGTTCAGGAGTGGCTGATAGACAGTGTTCAGGAGTGGCTGATAGATAGTGTTCAGGAGTGGCTGATAGATAGTGTTCAGGAGTGGCTGATAGACAGTGTTCAGGAGTGGCTGATAGATAGTGTTCAGGAGTGGCTGATAGATAGTGTTCAGGAGTGGCTGATAGATGTTTGTTGAGATATGAGCCAATCTAAATGACACACAAACACCCAAACTGACCCTTTCATCTTCAGATTCAGTTCTGTAACAAGACAGTCAAGTTAAATCACTGTATTGTAACCTATTTCTTACAGACAATTTATTTATTTACGTGACATGCTTGTTTTGATGATGTCCTTGTTGTCTATTCTCATTGTTGACTATTCCCAAATAACCGTTAGTAACCACCACACTACAATATGTTGTATATACAATAACTAGCAACTGACTGTCCAACCAAACCCCTGCTCTGGTCTGCTCTGGTCTTCTCTGGTAGTGTTGTCCTCCGGTGTGAGGTTTCCCCTAGCTAAAGATCCAGGATCAGCTGCCCCTCTCCCAATCCTGTCCTTAACCGTTATTGGGGGAAAGGAACAACTGACCCGAGATCAGTGTCTAGGGTCAACTCAGAAAGGCTAGAGATGAGACAGGATGCTTTGCTTCCCCAGCTCACAGAGGGGGTCAAGGTTTGGACACAACCAGCTCACAGAGGAGAGAGGTTGTATGTCAAAGGTCAGATAAAGAGAGTGCTGTAACCCCAGCCAGGTCCCAGAGGTCAGAGGGCAGGTGTAGGTTCTGTTAGTAGCCACGAGGAGGAAGAGGATGAGGAAGAGGAGGGTTTAGGGAGGAGGAGGATCAGAGCCTCGATGAACCAACGAGCTCTCCCCTCCCGGCAGTCCCAGGAAAAACTAGAGAGTTGTGGGTAGTGTAGTTAAAGTAATGAGGTCACATGATAGTACAGCAATGGCAGCGTTTTTTCTTCTCTATACCTGCTGGGGAGGGGAGTTCCTTGGTGGCCGTGGCAGAGCTCTCGTCCTTCCCCTCCGACGAAAGTTCGGTGGTGTCGCTGAGCGGCCGGGCGCCGGACACCAGGTCGGCGGCGTTGCCGTCGATTACGGAGTAACCGTCGGTGACTGTTTTCTCCCGTAACGACTTCTCATCGTCGTCATCGATCAGGACGATCTCAGCCTTGATGGTGCCGTCGAATCCCAGCAGCCTCTTGGTTTCATCTTGGTTGTCTACATTATGGTAGCCCATGAAGATCATAGTGACTGGCTTCTCCGCCGTTGCCTGGGGAGCCTCCAGCACCTCTCCCTCGTAGGTTACCTCCCGACGGGGTGGAGGCTGGGTTGTGATAGGGGCGCCTGGAGCTTGGGGAACCTTGTGGGCCATGGCGGCAGGGCTACGGATGGCTGGGGGGGTGGTGTAGGTGGTAGGGAGATCATCTGTGCGGTCAGTGGAGCTGGGGGAGGTTTTGGTGTCACCAGTACCAACAGGGGTGATAGTAACCTTAGCCTTACCCCCGTCGGTCTGACCCGCGGGCACCCCGACCCGTTGCATCAGCTCGTCCACCTGTTGGGAACTCCAGGGGTGAACCCCATTCTCCAGGGTGGTGGACCCCCCCGAGCGGACCTCATAGACAACCTTCCGGCCGTCGTCGAAGACCTTCACCCCACGCTGGGGCACCTCGTCAGGGCTGACGGAAGACGCTGACAGGATCCTGGTGTCACCTGTCTTCCTGTCCTTCTCCACGTTGATCTCCATGGCGTACATCGCTACAGACAGACAGAACACATCATATCGTTACCATTAAAGTCCTACAATGGGCACATCACCATGGGGTACATCGCTACAGACAGACAGACAAGGGAGACACACAGAAGGGGAGACAATGTAGCATGCTACCACTAAAATATTATTGGACACACAGAATATAGCATGGTATCACTAAAATATTATTGGAGACACAGAATATAGCATGGTATCACTAAAATATTATTGGACACACAGATTATAGCATGGTATCACAATATAGCAGGGTATCTCCAGTTGTAATGTGTTATAACTAGTCCCAGGGTATCTCCAGTTTAAATGTGTTATAACCAGTCCAATCCCAGGGTATCTCCAGTTGAAATGTGTTATAAACAGTCCCAGGGTATCTCCAGTTTTAATGTGTTATAACCAGTCCAGTCCCAGGGTATCTCCAGTTTTAATGTGTTATAACCAGTCCCAGGGTATCTCCAGTTTTAATGTGTTATAACCATTCCAGTCCCAGGGTATCTCCAGTTGTAATGTGTTATAACCAGCCCCATGGTATCTCCAGTTGTAATGTGTTATAACTAGTCCCAGGGTATCTCCAGTTTAAATGTGTTATAATCAGTCCCAGGGTATCTCCAGTTTTAATGTGTTATAACCAGCCCCATGGTATCTCCAGTTGTAATGTGTTATAACCAGTCCCAGGGTATCTCCCGTTTTAATGTGTTATAACCAGTCCCAGGGTATCTCCAGTTTTAATGTGTTATAACCAGTCCCAGGGTATCTCCAGTTGTCATGTGTTATAACCAGTCCCAGGGTATCTCCAGTTTTAATGTGTTATAACCAGTCCAGTCCCAGGGTATCTCCAGTTTTAATGTGTTATAACTAGTCCCAGGGTAATTCCAGTTGAAATGTGTTATAAACAGTCCCAGGGTATCTCCAGTTTTAATGTGTTATAACCAGTCCAGTCCCAGGGTATCTCCAGTTTTAATGTGTTATAACCAGTCCCAGGGTATCTCCAGTTTTAATGTGTTATAACCAGTCCAGTCCCAGGGTATCTCCAGTTGTAATGTGTTATAACCAGCCCCATGGTATCTCCAGTTGTAATGTGTTATAACTAGTCCCAGGGTATCTCCAGTTTAAATGTGTTATAATCAGTCCCAGGGTATCTCCAGTTTTAATGTGTTATAACCAGCCCCATGGTATCTCCAGTTGTAATGTGTTATAACCAGTCCCAGGGTATCTCCCGTTTTAATGTGTTATAACCAGTCCCAGGGTATCTCCAGTTTTAATGTGTTATAACCAGTCCCAGGGTATCTCCAGTTGTCATGTGTTATAACCAGTCCCAGGGTATCTCCAGTTTTAATGTGTTATAACCAGTCCAGTCCCAGGGTATCTCCAGTTTTAATGTGTTATAACCAGTCCAGTCCCAGGGTATCTCCAGTTTAAATGTGTTATAACCAGTCCCAGAGTATCTCCAGTTTTAATGTCTTATAACAAAGCAGTCCCAGGGTATCTCCAGTTGTAATGTGTTATAACCAGTCCCAGGGTATCGACAGTTTTAATTTGTTATAACCAGTCCCAGGGTATCTCCAGTTTTAATGTGTTATAACCAGTCCCAGGGTATCTCCAGTTGTAATGTGTTATAACCAGTCCCAGGGTATCTCCAGTTTTAATGTGTTTAACCAATCCAGTCCCAGGGTATCTCCAGTTTAAATGTGTCATAACCAGTCCCAGGGTATCTCCAGTTGTAATGTGATATAACCAGTCCCAGGGTATCTCCAGTTTTAATGTGTTATAACCAGTGCCAGGGCATCTCCAGTTGTAATGTGTTATAACCAGTCCCAGGGTATATCCAGTTTTAATGTGTTATAACCAGTCCAGCCCCAGGGTATCTCCAGTTTAAATGTGTTATAACCAGTCCCAGGGTATCTCCAGTTTTAATGTGTTATAACCAGTCCCAGGGCATCTCCAGTTTTAATGTGTTATAACCAGTCTCAGGGTATCTCCAGTTTTAATGTGTTATAACCAGTCCCAGAGTATCTCCAGTTTCAATGTGTTATAACCAGTCCCAGGGTATCTCCAGTTTAAATGTGTTATAACCAGTCCCAGGGTATCTCCAGTTATAATGTGTTATAAGCAGTCCCAGGGTTTCTCCAGTTTTAATGTGTTATAACCAGTCCCAGGGTATCTCCAGTTTTAATGTGTTATAACCAGTCTCAGGGTATCTCCAGTTTTAATGTGTTATAACCAGTCCCAGAGTATCTCCAGTTTTAATGTGTTATAACCAGTCCCAGGGTATCTCCAGTTGTAATGTGTTATAACCAGTCCAGTCCCAGGGCATCTCCAGTTTTAATGTGTTATAACCAGTCCAGTCCCAGGGCATCTCCAGTTTTAATGTGTTATAACCAGTCCATCCCCAAGGTATCTCCAGGTGTAATGTGTTATAACCAGTGCCAGGGTATCTCCAGTTTTGATGTGTTATAACCAGGCCCAGGGTATCTCCAGTTTTAATGTTTTATAACCAGTCCCAGGGTATCTCCAGTTTTATCGTGTTATAACCAGTCCAGTCCCAGGGTATTTCCAGTTTTGATGTGTTATAACCAGTGCCAGGGTATCTCCAGTTTTAATGTGTTATAACCAGTCCAGTCCCAGGGTATCTCCAGGTTTAATGTGTTATAACCAGTCCAGTCCCTGGGTATCTCCAGGTGTAATGTGTTATGAGCAGTCCAGTCCCAGGGTATCTCCAGGTGTAATGTGTTATAACCAGTCCAGTCCCAGGGCATCTCCAGTTTTGATGTGTTTTAACCAGTCCCAGGGTATCTCCAGTTTTAATGTGTTATAACCAGTCCCAGGGTATCTCCAGTTGTAATGTGTCATAACCAGTCCCACGGTATCTCCAGTTTTAATGTGTTATAACCAGTCCCAGGGTATCTCCAGTTGTAATGTGTTATAACCAATCCCAGGGTATCTCCAGTTTTAATGTGTTATAACCAGTCCAGTCACAGGGTATCTCCAGTTTTGATGTGTTATAACCAGTCCCAGGGTATCTCCAGTTTTAATGTGTTATAACCAGTCCAGTCCCAGGGTATCTCCAGGTGTAATGTGTTATAACCAGTCCAGTCCCAGGGTATCTCCAGGTGTAATGTGTTATAACCAGTCCAGTCCCAGGGCATCTCCAGTTTTGATGTGTTATAACCAGTCCCAGGGTATCTCCAGTTGTAATGTGTTATAACCAGTCCCAGGGTATCTCCAGTTTTAATGTGTTATAACCAGCCCCAGGGTATCTCCAGTTTTAATGTGTTATAACCAGTCCCAGGGTATCTCCAGTTTTGATGTGTTATAACCAGTCCCAGGGTATCTCCAGTTTTAATGTGTTGTAACCAGTCCCAGGTTATCTCCAGTTTTAATGTGTTATAACCAGTCCCAGGGTATCTCCAGTTTAAATGTGTTATAACCAGTCCCAGGGTATCTCCAGTTTTACTGTGTTATAACCAGTCCCAGGGTATCTCCAGTTTTAATGTGTTATACCCAGTCCAGTCCCAGGGCATCTCCAGTTGTAATGTGTTATAACCAG
Organism: Oncorhynchus clarkii lewisi; assembly: GCF_045791955.1. NCBI lineage: Eukaryota > Metazoa > Chordata > Actinopteri > Salmoniformes > Salmonidae > Oncorhynchus > Oncorhynchus clarkii. Next base: position 3,482,871 of record NC_092158.1, on the reverse strand, counting down.
TCCCAGGGTATCTCCAGTTTTAATGTGTTATAACCCCAGATCAACTGGTGTGGTAAAGTTCTTGTCTCTCCTTCCGTCTCTCGTTCCCCCTATCTGTCTCTTCGCTCGGCTCCTACTCTGAGCTGACATGAGCAGAGTGCTCTATGAAGTTGTTCCCCGTTGTTCTCTCAACTAGGGAGTGTGTTGTTCTCTCAACTAGGGAGTGTGTTGTTCTCTCAACTAGGGAGTGTGTTGTTCTCTCAGCTAGGGAGAGTGTTGTTCTCTCAACTAGGGAGTGTGTTGTTCTCTCAGCTAAGGAGTGTGTTCTCTCAACTAGGGAGTGTGTTGTTCTCTCAGCTAGGGAGTGTGTTGTTCTCTCAACTAGGGAGTGTGTTGTTCTCTCAGCTAGGGAGTGTGTTGTTCTCTCAGCTAGGGATTGTGTTGTTCCCTCAACTAGGGAGTGTGTTGTTCTCTCAACTAGGGAGTGTGTTGTTCTCTCAACTAGGGAGTGTGTTGTTCTCTCAGCTAAGGAGTGTGTTCTCTCAACTAGGGAGTGTGTTGTTCTCTCAGCTAGGGAGTGTGTTGTTCTCTCAGCTAAGGAGTGTGTTGTTCTCTCAACTAGGGAGTGTGTTGTTCTCTCAACTAGGGAGTGTGTTGTTCTCTCAGCTAGGGAGTGTGTTGTTCTCTCAGCTAGGGAGTGTGTTGTTCTCTCAGCTAGGGAGTGTGTTGTTCTCTCAGCTAAGGAGTGTGTTGTTCTCTCAACTAGGGAGTGTATTGTTCTCTCAACTAGGGAGTGTGTTGTTCTCTCAGCTAGGGAGTGTGTTGTTCTCTCAGCTAGGGAGTGTGATGTTCTCTCAGCTAGGGAGTGTGTTGTTCTCTCAACTAGGGAGTGTGTTGTTCTCTCAACTAGGGAGTGTGTTGTTCTCTCAACTAGGGAGTGTGTTGTTCTCTCAACTAGGGAGAGTGTTGTTCTCTCAACTAGGGAGTGTGTTGTTCTCTCAACTAGGGAGTGTGTTGTTCTCTCAACTAGGGAGTGTGTTGTTCTCTCAACTAGGGAGTGTGTTGTTACTGTATCACTGCTGGCCCTTTAAGGCTGCACAACTGTGCTGTGTGTATGTTGTGTGTGTTTTTTCGTGTTTGTTGTGAGTGTGGTGTGTGTTTGTCATGTGTGTGGTTGGTTGTATCACAGCGTTAGCTGTCTCTGGATCGGGGCTCTATCCCTCCATCCCTGGTCCTCCTCTCTACCACCCCTGGTCCTCCTAGCTACCACCCCTGGTCCTGTCCTCTCTACCACCCCTGGTCCTGTCCTAGCTACCACCCCTGGTCCCGTCCTAGCTACCACCCCTGGTCCTGTCCTAGCTACCACCCCTGGTCCTGTCCTAGCTACCACACCTGGTCCTGTCCTAGCTACCACACCTGGTCCTGTCCTCACTACTACCCCTGGTTCCTCCTCTCTACCACCCCTGCTCCTCCTAGCTCCCACCCCTGGTCCTGTCCTAGCTACCACCCCTGGTCCTGTCCTAGCTACCACCCCTGGTCCTCCTCTCTACCACCCCTGTTCTTGTCCTCTCTACCACCCCTGGTCCTGTCCTCTCTACCACCCCTGGTCCTCCTCTCTCCCACCCCTGGTCCTGTCCTAGCTACCACCCCTGGTCCTGTCCTAGCTACCACCCCTGGTCCTCCTCTCTACCACCCCTGGTCCTGTCCTAGCTACCAGCCCTGGTCCTCCTCTCTACCACCCCTGGTCCTGTCCTAGCTACCACCCCTGGTCCTCCTCTCTACCACCAATGGTCCTGTCCTAGCTACCACCCCTGGTCCTGTCCTAGCTACCACCCCTGGTCCTCCTCTCTACCACCCCTGGTCCTGTCCTAGCTACCACCCCTGGTCCTGTCCTAGCTACCACCCCTAGTCCTCCTCTCTACCACCCCTGGTCCTGTCCTAGCTACCACCCCTGGTCCTGTCCTAGCTACCACCCCTGGTCCTCCTCTCTACCACCCCTGGTCCTGTCCTAGCTACCACCCCTGGTCCTGTCCTAGCTACCACCCCTGGTCCTGTCCTAGCTACCACCCCTGGTCCTCCTCTCTACCACCCCTGGTCCTGTCCTAGCTACCACCCCTGGTCCTGTCCTAGCTACCACCCCTGGTCCTGTCCTAGCTACCACCCCTGGTCCTCCTCTCTACCACCCCTGGTCCTGTCCTAGCTACCACCCCTGGTCCCGTCCTAGCTACCACCCCTGGTCCTGTCCTAGCTACCACCCCTGGTCCTGTCCTAGCTACCACCCCTGGTCCTCCTCTCTACCACCCCTGGTCCTGTCCTAGCTACCACCCCTGGTCCTCCTAGCTACCACCCCTGGTCCTCCTCTCTACCACCCCTGGTCCTGTCCTAGCTACCAGCCCTGGTCCTCCTCTCTACCACCCCTGGTCCTGTCCTAGCTACCACCCCTGGTCCTCCTCTCTACCACCAATGGTCCTGTCCTAGCTACCACCCCTGGTCCTGTCCTAGCTACCACCCCTGGTCCTCCTCTCTAACACCCCTGGTCCTGTCCTAGCTACCACCCCTGGTCCTGTCCTAGCTACCACCCCTGGTCCTCCTCTCTACCACCCCTGGTCCTGTCCTAGCTACCACCCCTGGTCCTGTCCTAGCTACCACCCCTGGTCCTCCTCTCTACCACCCCTGGTCCTGTCCTAGCTACCACCCCTGGTCCTGTCCTAGCTACCACCCCTGGTCCTGTCCTAGCTACCACCCCTGGTCCTCCTCTCTACCACCCCTGGTCCTGTCCTAGCTACCACCCCTGGTCCTGTCCTAGCTACCACCCCTGGTCCCGTCCTAGCTACCACCCCTGGTCCTGTCCTAGCTACCACCCCTGGTCCTGTCCTAGCTACTACCCCTGGTCCTCCTCTCCACCACCCCTGGTCCTGTCCTAGCTACCACCCCTGGTCCTGTCCTAGCTACCACCCCTGGTCCTGTCCTAGCTACCTCCCCTGGTCCCATCCTAGCTACCACCCCTGGTCCTGTCCTCTCCTCTCTTGGCTCCAGTTCAACAAGCCTCAATACCCCCCCCCCCCCCCCCCCCCCACTCCACAGCACTTACCAGGTTTCCTTGGGTGCTCACCAGAGGCAGGTGCTGCTGAGGCTGGGGCCTGGTGAGGAGAGGTGGTGGAGGAGTCTCTGATGTCCGGCTTGTTGGGGAGCTGGTCGGGGAGCTGGTTGGGGAGCTGGTTGGGGAGCTGGGGACAGGCGTTACTCACAGCATCTGGTTGGGGCGGAGAGCAGGAGAGGAAGTCAGACTGGATCCCCTGGCCACCACACGCCTGCATTACCCCCTCCCCGTCATCACCCTAACCCCCACCCCCAACACACACTCTATGTCTCTCTCTCTGTCCCTCCACCCACTGTCTGTCACCCATCCTCTCTCTATGCCCCCCATCTCTTCCCTCCCTCCCTCCCTCCCTCTGTGTATCCCTCTCTCCCCTCCCTCTCTTTCACTCCCCCCTCCCTCTGTAACTCTTTCTCTTCATTCCCCCAGTCCAGTGCTACGTTCAGCAGAATGTGTAGAGAGGAGTATTAGAGGGGATCAAAGCGGCCCTGGGTTGGGGGGATTCCCTGTGAATAGGTGGATCAGGGTGAACAAAGTACAGGGCTACTGTCTTATGTTGGAGCACTCAATAGTACCGCTGAGGCAGGTGGGAATCGATCCAAGAGGCTATTGTGGCAGAGAGAGAGAGAGAGAGAGAGAGAGAGAGAGAAGTACAGAAGAGAGAGCAGAGAGAGAGAGAGAGACACAGAGAGAACATTACAGAAGAGAGAGCAGAGAGAGAGACAGAGTAAAGGGACAGAAGGTAGAGGGAGATAGGGAGAGAGTAGAGAAGGGAGACAGTAGAGAGAGAGAGAGCAGAGGGAGACAGGATGAGAGTAGAGAGGGAGAGGGCAGAGGGAGACAGGATGAGAGGAGAGAGCAGAGGGAGAGAGCAGAGGATGAGAGCAGAGGGAGAGAAGAGAGGGAGAGAGCAGAGGGAGATAGGGAGAGAGTAGAGAGGGAGAGCAAAGCGAAAGAGGGAGAGAGTAGAGAGGGAGAGAGCAGAGGGAGGTAGGTAGAGAGTAGAGAGTGTGAGAGAGAGCAGAGTGAGATAGGGAGAGAGTAGAGAGGGAGAGTGCAGAGGGAGATAGGGAGAGAGTAGCAAAGCCATCACCTACAGAGAGATGAACCTGGAGAAGAGTCCCCTAAGCAAGCTGGTCGTGGGGCTCTGTTCACAAACACAAACACACCCTACAGAGCCCCAGGACAACAACACAATTAGACCCAACCAAATCATGAGAAAACAAAAAGATAATTACTTGACACCTTGGAAAGAATTAACAAAAAAAACAGAGCAAACTAGAATGCTATTGTACACAGAGAGTACAGGGCGGCAGAATACCTGACCACTGTGACTGACCCAAAATTAAGGAAAGCTTTGACTATGTACAGACTCAGAGAGCATAGCCTTGCTATTGAGAAAGGCCGCTGTAGGCAGACATGGCTCTCAAGAGAAGACAGGCTATGTGCTCACTGCCCACAAAATGAGGAGGAAACTGAGCTGCACTTCCTAACCTCCTGCCCAATGAATGACCATATTAGAGAGACATATTTCCCTCAGATTACACAGATCCACAAAGAATTCGAAAACAAATCCAATTTTGAAAAACTCCCATATCTACTGGGTGAAATTCCACAGTGTGCCATCACAGCAGCAAGATTTGTGACCTGTTGCCACGAGAAAAGGGCAACCAGTGAAGAACACACACCATTGTAAATACAACCCATATTTATGCTTATTTATTTTATCTTGTGTCCTTTAACCATTTGAACATTGTTAAAACACTGTATATATATATAATATGACATTTGTAATGTCTTTACTGTTTTGAAACCTCTGTATGTGTAATGTTTACTGTTAATTTTTGTTGTTTTTCACTTTATATATTCACTTTGTATGTTGTCTACCTCACTTGCTTTGGCAATGTTAACACATGTTTCCCATGCCAATAAAGCCCTTGAATTGAATTGAATTGAATTGAGTAGAGAGAGAGTAGAGAGAGAGGGAGAGAGTAGAGAGAGATAGGGAGATGCAGAGAGAGATAGGGAGATGCAGAGAGAGAGGGAGAGAGTAGAGAGAGATAGGGAGATACAGAGAGAGATGGGGAGATGCAGAGAGAGATGGAGAGAGTAGAGAGAGATAGGGAGATGCAGAGAGAGAGGGAGAGAGTAGAGAGAGACAGGGAGATGCAGAGAGAGATGGAGAGAGTAGAGAGAGATAGGGAGATGCAGAGAGAGATGGAGAGAGTAGAGAGAGATAGGGAGATGCAGAGAGTGAGAGAGGAGTAGTGTGGGAAACCTTTAAAGCACACAGCCAGTAGGACTGTGGGTGGAGAGTCTCCACTTCAATGGCTAGGAGTTTGTTTAGCATGTGTGCTAATGTGTAGCATGTGTAAAGCTTGTCTAGCATGTGTAGTGTGTGTAGAGGCAGTGTGACTGTGTGTGTATATAGAGGGAGCTTGCTAGTACAAAGAGGTATTTCAGAGGCATGTCGAGCTGTTGGTCGTGACCTTAATTGAATAACCATGGCTATAACAACATTGGAAAATAATGTTAATGAAAACCAATCTATTAATCAATTAATAACGATCAATAGTATGTAGATAATAGATCACTCACCATGTTTATTCAATAGTATTTAGATACTGTATATTGTCACTCACCATGTTCATTCTGAAGACTCTGGAAAGACAAGAAACACAGACAGGACGAGAAGACGTTAAAGATTGCGTTGTGTTGAGTAATGAATGTTCTCTTTTTCTGTGTAGAGTAATGAATGTTCTCTATTTTTCTGTGTAGAGTAATGAATGTGAACTCTCTTTCTCTGTGTAGAGTAATGAATGTTCTCTCTCTCTCTCTGTAGATTAATGTTCTCTTTCTCTGTGTAGAGTAATGAATGTTCTCTCTCTCTCTGTGTAGATGAATGTTCTCTTTCTCTGTGTAGAGTAATGAATGTTCTCTATCTGTGTAGATGAATGTTCTCTTTCTCTCTGTGCAGATGAATGTTCTCTCTCTCTCTGTGTAGATGAATGTTCTCTCTCTGTGTAGATGAATGTTCTCTTTATCTGTGTAGAGTAATGAATGTTCTCTCTCTCTCTGTGTAGATGAATGTCCTCTCTATCTATGTAGATGAATGTTCTCTCTCTGTGTAGATGAATGAACTCTCTCTCTGTGTAGATGAATGTTCTCTTTCTCTGTGTAGAGTAATGCATGTTCTCTCTGTGTAGACGAATGTTCTCTCTCTGTGTAGATGACTGTTCTCTCTCTCTCTCTCTCTCTCTCTGTGTAGATGAATGTTCTCTCTTTCTCCGTGTAGATGAATGTTCTCTCTGTGTAGATGAATGTTATCTCGCTCTGTGTAGATTAATGTTCTCTCTCTCTCTGTGTTGATGAATGTTCTCTCTCTCTGTGTAGATGAATGTTCTCGCTCTCTCTGTGTAGATGACTGTTCTCTCTCTCTCTCTCTCTGTGTATGTTCTCTCTTCTCTATCTCTCTGTGTAGATGAATGTTCTCTCTCTCTCTCTGTGAAGATGAATGTTCTCTCCCTCTCTCTGTGTAGATTAATGTTCTCTCTCTCTCTGTGTAGGTGAATGTTATCTCTCTCTCGCTCTCTGTGTAGATGAATGTTCTCTCTCTCTCTTCGTGTAGATGAATGTTCTCTCTCTCTCTCTGTGTAGATGAATGTTCTGTCTCTCTCTCTTTCTCTCTCTGTGTAGATGAATGTTCTCTCTCTCTCTCTCTGTGTGTAGATGAATGTTCTCTCTCTCTCTCTCTCTGCGTGTAGATGAATGTTCTCTCTCTGTGTAGATGAATGTTATCTCCCTCTCTCTGTGTAGATTAATGTTCTCTCTCTCTCTCTGTGTAGATTAATTTTCTCTCTCTCTGTGTAGACGAATGTTCTGTCTCTCTCTCTTTCTCTCTCTGTGTAGATGAATGTTCACTCTGTGTAGATGAATGTTCTCTCTGTCTCTCTGTGTAGATGAATGTTATCTTTCTCTCTCTCTCTGTGTAGATGAATGTCCTGTCTCTCTCTCTTTCTCTCTCTGTGTAGATGAATTCTCTCTCTCTATCTCTCTCTCTGCGTGTAGATGAATGTTCTCTCTCTCTGTGTAGATGAATGTTATCTATCTCGCTCTCTGTGTAGATGAATGGTCTCTCTCGCTGCTTTGATGAATGTTCTCGCTCTCTATATGTAGATTAATGTTCTCTCGCTCTGTGTAGATGAATGTTCTCTCTCTGTGTAGATGAATGTTCTCACTCTCTGTGTAGATGAATGTTCTCTCTCTCTCTGTGTAGATGAATGTTCTCTCTCTATGTGTAGATGAATGTTCTCTCTCTCTGTTTAGATGAATGTTCTCGCTCTCTCTGTGTAGATGACTGTTCTCCCTCTCTCTGTGTGTATGTTCTCTCTTCTCTATCTCTCTGTGTAGATGAATGTTCTCTCTTTCTCTCTGTGTAGATGAATGTTCTCTCTCTCTGTGTAGATGAATGTTCTCTCTCTCTCTGTAGATGACTGTTCTCTCTCTCTCTCTGTATGTTCTCTCACTCTCTCTGTATATGAATGTTCTCTCTCTCTCTCTCTTTCTGTGTAGATGAATGTTCTCTCCCTCTCTCTGTGTAGATTAATGTTCTCTCTCTCTCTGTGTAGATGAATTTTCTCTCTCTCTGTGTAAATGAATGTTCTCACTCTCTGTGTAGATGAATGTTCTCACTCTCTCTGTGTAGATGACTGTTCTCTCTCTCTCTCTGTGTATGTTCTCTCTTCTCTATCTCTCTGTGTAGATGAATGTTCTCTCTCTATCTGTGTAGATGAATGTTCTCTCTCTCTGTGTAGATGAATGTTCACTCTCTCTGTGTAGATGAATGTTCTCTCTCGCTCTGTGTAGATGAATGTTCTGTCTCTCTCGCTTTCTCTCTCTGTGTAGATTAATGTTCTCTATCTCTCTGCGTGTAGATGAATGTTCTCTCTCTCTGTGTTGATGAATGTTCTCGCTCTCTCTGTGTAGATGAATGTTCTCGCTCTCTCTGTGTAGATTAATGTTTTTTCTCTCTCTGTGTAGATGAATGTTCTCTCTCTCTCTCTCTCTGTGTAGATGAATATTCTCTTACTTTCTGTAGGTCTTCTATGGACCTCTCAGTCTTCTTCAGTCTCTCTCTGAGCATCTGTTCTTTAGCTGAGATCTGACACTCCTCGCTCTCCAACAGACCAATCTCTGACTCCAACCTACAATGAAAGAACAAAAAAGAAACCATGAAAAAAAACATTTTTAATCATCCTAAATGGATCAAATAAAGGATTTTAACTGCAACTCTTTCGTATGAGTGGCTTGGTATTTTTGTTGGGTCAAACTCAACTCTGGACCTTGAAGCCAGTTCCACCCTTTTGTCATTGTTCCCCTCTAATCAGGGACTGATTTAGACCTGGGACACCAGCTGTTTGACATGAATGATGAAGTAGGACAGAAAAGCAGTAGGCTCCGGACCTCGTTAAGGTAAAATCCACCATGTTAGGAAGAAACACAACACATTCTCTGTTCCTCCAAATCCAGTGTGGAACAATGGAACAGCAACACATGGTGACGTGGCGTTAGTATGAGCAGGAGTCCTTTCTGGTAATGGCTCTGATTGGTGTAACTTGGCCACACCTTTCTGGTAATGGCTCTGATTGGTGTAAAGCTGCCACTCCTTTCTGGAAATGGCTCTGATTGGTGTAAATTGGCCACGCCTTTCTGGTAATTGGTGTAAAGCTGCCACTCCTAACTGGTAATGACTTTGATTGGAATTTGTTTAAAATTAGTTATTACTGTGACGAAGATGTAGACACACCATAGACCCACCATAGACCCACCGTAGACCCACCATAGACTCAGTATAGACCCACCATAGACTCAGTATAGACCCACCATAGACTCAGTACAGACCCACCATAGACTCAGTATAGACCCACCATAGACTCAGTACAGACCCACCATAGACTCAGTATAGACCCACCATAGACTCAGTACAGACCCACAATAGACTCAGTATAGACCCACCATAGACTCAGTACAGACCCACCGTAGACCGAGTATAGACCCACCATAGACTCAGTATAGATCCACCATAGACTCAGTATAGATCCACCATAGACCCACCATAGACTGAGTATAGACCCACCATAGACCCAGTATAGACCCACCATAGACTCAGTATAGATCCACCATAGACTCAGTATAGATCCACCATTGACCCACCATAGACTCAGTATAGACCCACCATAGACTAAGTATAGACTCACCATAGACTCAGTATAGACCCACCAAAGACTCAGTATAGACCCACCATAGACTCAGTATAGACCCACCATAGACTCAGTACAGACCCACCATAGACCCAGTATAGACCCACCATAGACTCAGTACAGACCCACCATAGACCCAGTATAGATCCACCATTGACCCACCATAGACTCAGTATAGACCCACCATAGACTAAGTATAGACTCACCAAATAGACTCAGTATAGACCCACCATAGACTCAGTATAGACCCACCATAGGCTCAGTATAGACCCACCATAGACTCAGTACAGACCCACCATAGACCCAGTATAGACCCACCATAGACTCAGTACAGACCCACCATAGACCCAGTATAGACCCACCATAGACTCAGTATAGATCCACCATAGACCCACCATAGACTCAGTATAGACCCACCATAGACCCACCATAGACCCAGTATAGACCCACGATAGACCCACCATATACCCACCATAGACTCAGTATAGACTCACAATAGACTCAGTATAGACCCACCATAGACTCAGTATAGACCCAGTATAGACCCACCATAGACTCAGTATAGACCCACCATAGACTCAGTACAGACCCACCATAGACCCAGTATAGACCCACCATAGACTCAGTACAGACCCACCATAGACCCAGTATAGACCCACCATAGACTCAGTATAGACCCAGTATAGACCCACCATAGACCCAGTATAGACACAGTAAACACACACCATAGACCCACCATAGACTCACCATAGACTCAGTAAATACCCACCATAGACTCAGTAAATACCCACCATAGACTTAGTAAATACCCACCATAGACTCAGTAAATACCCACCATAGACCCACCATAGACTCAGTAAATACCCACCATAGACCCACCATAGACTCAGTAAATACCCACCATAGACCCACCATAGACTCAGTATAGACCCACCATAGACCCATCATACACCCAGTATAGACCCACCATAGACCCACCATAGATTCAGTATAGACCCAGTATAGACCCAGTATAGACCCACCATAGACCCACCACATAATCAGTATAGACCCACCATGGACCCACCATAGACCCACCATAGACTCAGTATAGACCCAGTATAGACCCACCATAGACCCATCATACACCCAGTATAGACCCACCATAGACCCACCATAGATTCAGTATAGACCCAGTATAGACCCAGTATAGACCCACCATAGACCCACCACATAATCAGTATAGACCCACCATGGACCCACCATAGACCCACCATAGACTCAGTATAGACCCAGTATAGACCCACCTTGGACCCACCATAGACTCTGTATAGACTCACCATAGACCCACCATAGACTCAGTGTAGACCCACCATAGACTCACCAAAGACCCACCATAGACTCAGTATAGACCCACCATTGACCCACCATAGACTCAGTATAGACCCACCATAGACTAAGTATAGACTCACCATAGACTCAGTATAGACCCACCAAAGACTCAGTATAGACCCACCATAGACTCAGTATAGACCCACCATAGACTCAGTACAGACCCACCATAGACCCAGTATAGACCCACCATAGACTCAGTACAGACCCACCATAGACCCAGTATAGATCCACCATTGACCCACCATAGACTCAGTATAGACCCACCATAGACTAAGTATAGACTCACCAAATAGACTCAGTATAGACCCACCATAGACTCAGTATAGACCCACCATAGGCTCAGTATAGACCCACCATAGACTCAGTACAGACCCACCATAGACCCAGTATAGACCCACCATAGACTCAGTACAGACCCACCATAGACCCAGTATAGACCCACCATAGACTCAGTATAGATCCACCATAGACCCACCATAGACTCAGTATAGACCCACCATAGACCCACCATAGACCCAGTATAGACCCACGATAGACCCACCATATACCCACCATAGACTCAGTATAGACTCACAATAGACTCAGTATAGACCCACCATAGACTCAGTATAGACCCAGTATAGACCCACCATAGACTCAGTATAGACCCACCATAGACTCAGTACAGACCCACCATAGACCCAGTATAGACCCACCATAGACTCAGTACAGACCCACCATAGACCCAGTATAGACCCACCATAGACTCAGTATAGACCCAGTATAGACCCACCATAGACCCAGTATAGACACAGTAAACACACACCATAGACCCACCATAGACTCACCATAGACTCAGTAAATACCCACCATAGACTCAGTAAATACCCACCATAGACTCAGTAAATACCCACCATAGACTCAGTAAATACCCACCATAGACCCACCATAGACTCAGTAAATACCCACCATAGACCCACCATAGACTCAGTAAATACCCACCATAGACCCACCATAGACTCAGTATAGACCCACCATAGACCCATCATACACCCAGTATAGACCCACCATAGACCCACCATAGATTCAGTATAGACCCAGTATAGACCCAGTATAGACCCACCATAGACCCACCACATAATCAGTATAGACCCACCATGGACCCACCATAGACCCACCATAGACTCAGTATAGACCCAGTATAGACCCACCTTGGACCCACCATAGACTCTGTATAGACTCACCATAGACCCACCATAGACTCAGTGTAGACCCACCATAGACTCACCAAAGACCCACCATAGACTCAGTATAGACCCCCCATAGACTCAGTATAGCGGCAGGGTAGCCTAGTGGTTAGAGTGTTGGACTAGTAACCGGAAGGTTGCAAGTTCAAACCCCCGAGCTGACAAGGTACAAATCTGTCGTTCAGCCCCTGAACAGGCAGTTAACCCACTGTTCCTAGGCCGTCATTGAAAATAAGAATTTGTTCTTAACTGACTTGCCTAGTTAAATAAAGGAAAAAAATAAATAAAAAACATAGACTCAGTATAGACTCATTATAGACACAGTATAGACCCACCATAGACTCACCATAGACCCACCATAGACTCACCATAGACCCACCATAGACCCACCATAGACCCACCATAGACCCACCATAGACTCACCATAGACCCACCATAGACCCACCATAGACCCACCATAGACCCACCATAGACTCACCATAGACCCACCATAGACCCACCATAGACCCACCATAGACCCACCATAGACCCAGTATAGACCCACCATAGACCCACCATAGACCCACCATAGACCCACCATAGACCCACCATAGACCCACCATAGACTCACCATAGACCCACCATAGACCCACCATAGACCCACCATAGACTCACCAAACTCCAGCCAGTGGAGAGCGCATTGTTCTCTTGTTGAAAGATGGCTGTTGCTTTCAAACGTTTAAATGCATAGGTCCCATGGGGTAAATCTATGGTCCATCCAATACCCCAGTAATTGGGGAGCATTTCATCATTCCATCCAATACTGAGGGGGGCGCGATGTTTATTGTGCACGTGTGCACGTGAACGTTCGCAAGACTCATTTAATTCAACGTATGGTTTCCTTTCCTCATTTACCCCGGGTTTATGTCGGAGTTCCGTGTGTCTGATTCCCGCGTCATTGTGGTTGTGCGTAATAGGAGCGCCTGCGCCTCGGTGCGCCTCTAAACATGTTACGTGGCCTGCGCTCTTCCGCTTTGGAGTCAAAACGTTGAATAAGATAAAATGACAGTTTAATCACAGGAGGCTGGCGGCACCTTAATTGGGGGAGGACAGGCTACCATGTACTGACTGTACCAGTTTTAACCTCTACCTGTCTGATCTCCTGTTAGACAGGGGGAGGCTGTACAGTCTTAACCTCTACCTCTGTACCAGTCTTAACCTCTACCTGTCTGATCTCCTGTTAGACAGGGGAAGGCTGTACCAGTCTTAACCTCTACCTCTGTACCAGTCTTAACCTTTACCTGTCTGATCTCCTGTTAGACAGGGGGAGGCTGTACCAGTTTTAACCTCTACCTGTCTGATCTCCTATTAGACAGGGGGAGGCGGTACCAGTCTTAACCTCTACCTGTCTGGTCTCCTGTTAGACAGGGGAAGGCTGTACCAGTCTTAACCTCTACCTCTGTACCAGTCTTAACCTTTACCTGTCTGATCTCCTGTTAGACAGGGGGAGGCTGTACAGTCTTAACCTCTACCTCTGTACCAGTCTTAACCTTTACCTGTCTGATCTCCTGTTAGACAGGGGGAGGCTGTACCAGTTTTAACCTCTACCTGTCTGATCTCCTATTAGACAGGGGGAGGCGGTACCAGTCTTAACCTCTACCTCTGTACCAGTCTTAACCTTTACCTGTCTGATCTCCTGTTAGACAGGGGGAGGCTGTACCAGTTTTAACCTCTACCTGTCTGATCTCCTATTAGACAGGGGGAGGCGGTACCAGTCTTAACCTCTACCTGTCTGGTCTCCTGTTAGACAGGGGAAGGCTGTACCAGTCTTAACCTCTACCTCTGTACCAGTCTTAACCTTTACCTGTCTGATCTCCTGTTAGACAGGGGGAGGCTGTACAGTCTTAACCTCTACCTCTGTACCAGTCTTAACCTCTACCTGTCTGATCTCCTGTTAGACAGGGGAAGGCTGTACCAGTCTTAACCTCTACCTCTGTACCAGTCTTAACCTTTACCTGTCTGATCTCCTGTTAGACAGGGGGAGGCTGTACCAGTTTTAACCTCTACCTGTCTGATCTCCTATTAGACAGGGGGAGGCGGTACCAGTCTTAACCTCTACCTCTGTACCAGTCTTAACCTTTACCTGTCTGATCTCCTGTTAGACAGGGGGAGGCTGTACCAGTTTTAACCTCTACCTGTCTGATCTCCTATTAGACAGGGGGAGGCGGTACCAGTCTTAACCTCTACCTGTCTGGTCTCCTGTTAGACAGGGGAAGGCTGTACCAGTCTTAACCTCTACCTCTGTACCAGTCTTAACCTTTACCTGTCTGATCTCCTGTTAGACAGGGGAGGCTGTAGCAGTTTTAACCTCTACCTGTCTGGTCTCCTGTTAGACAGGGGGAGGCCGCACAGCAAGCGGTACTGGAGGGCCAAGTCTAGGTCCAAGAGGCTTCTAAACAGTTCTACCACCAAGCCCCCAAGCCACATCAGTCCGTGTTCCGTTGTTTACAACCAATAAGTAACTAGGCACAGAGCCTTCGGAAAGTATTCAGACCCCTTCTCTTTATCCACGTTTTGTTACGTTACAGCCTTATTCTAAAATGGATTACATTGTTTTTTTCCCTCAAAGTACACACAACACCCCATAATGACCAAGCAAAAACAGGTTATTAGATATTTTTGCAAATGTATAAAAAAAAGAATGAAATATTACATGTACATAAGTATTCAGACCCTTTACTCAGTACTTTGTTGAAGCACCTTTGGCAGCGATTACAGCCTCCAGTCTCCTTGGGTATGACGCTACAAGCATGGCCGACCTGTATTTGGGGAGTTTCTCCCATTCTTCTCTGCAGATCCTCTCAGGCTCTGTCAGGTACCCATTCTTAAAATAAAGTGGTGATCCTAACTCACCTAAAATAGGGATTTTTACTAGGATTAAATGTCAGGAATTGTGAAAAACGAAGTTTAAATGTATTTGGCTAAGGTGTATGTAAACTTCCGACTTCCGACTTCCGACACACACAAACACACACACACACACACACACACACACACACACACACACACACACACACACACACACACACACACACACACACACACACACACACACACACACACACACACACACATTCCATTTATCCCAGAGGACCTGGGTTTGGGTTATTATTTTTGCTGGCTAGCCAATCAGGAAGCATCGTTCAGAGGAACCCCCCCCTGACTCCTCCCTGGTCATTTCCTGCCATTGTATAGTGCAAGAGGGTTCTAGAATGCCTCAAAAGTTCCATGGTCAGTAATAACAAGGAGGCTTCCCAAGATTCCATCTCTTAGTCCACCCTATTCCCTATATAGTGCACTACTATAGACCAGAGCCCTATTCCCTATATAGTGCACTACTTTAGACCAGAGCCCAATAGAAACCTATTCCCTATATAGTGCATTATTATAGACCAGAGCCTTATTCCCTATATAGTACACTACTTTAGACCAGAGCCCTATAGAACCCGATTCCTTATATAGTACACTACTTTAGACCAGAGCCCTGTAGAACCCGATTCCTTATATAGTACACTACTTTAGACCAGAGCCCTATGCCAACCAACCTATACCAACCAATACCAACATCTGCACCCCCGTGGTCAATACCAACATCTACACCCCCGTGGTCAATACCAACATCTACACCCCCGTGGTGAATACCAAAATCTACACCCCCGTGGTCAATACCAACATCTGCAACCCCGTGGTCAATACCAACATCTGCACCCCCGTGGTCAATACCAACATCTACACCCCCGTGGTCAATACCAACATCTACACCCCCGTGGTCAATACCAACATCTACACCCCCGTGGTGAATACCAAAATCTACACCCCCGTGGTCAATACCAACATCTGCACCCCCGTGGTCAATACCAACATCTGCACCCCCGTGGTCAATACCAACATCTACACCCCCGTGGTGAATACCAACATCTGCACCCCCGTGGTGAATACCAACATCTACACCCCCGTGGTGAATACCAACATCTGCACCCCCGTGGTCAATACCAACATCTACACCCCCGTGGTGAATACCAACATCTGCACCCCCGTGGTGAATACCAACATCTACACCCCCGTGGTCAATACCAACATCTGCACCCCCGTGGTCAATACCAACATCTACACCCCCGTGGTCAATACCAACATCTGCACCCCCGTGGTCAATACCAACATCTGCACCTCCGTGGTCAATACCAACATCTACACCCCCGTGGTGAATACCAACATCTACACCCCCGTGGTCAATACCAACATCTGCACCCCCGTGGTCAATACCAACATCTGCACCTCCGTGGTCAATACCAACATCTACACCCCCATGGTGAATACCAACATCTGCACCCCCGTGGTCAATACCAACATCTACACCCCCGTGGTGAATACCAACATCTACACCCCCGTGGTGAATACAAACATCTACACCCCCATGGTGAATACCAACATCTGCACCCCCGTGGTCAATACCAACATCTACACCCCCGTGGTGAATACCAACATCTACACCCCCGTGGTCAATACCAACATCTACACCCCCGTGGTGAATACCAACATCTGCACCCCCGTGGTCAATACCAACATCTACACCCCCGTGGTGAATACCAACATCTACACCCCCGTGGTCAACACCAACATCTGCACCCGTGAACAAGGCCATGATTGGGAGTGCCATAAGGTGGCTCACAGTTGGCCAAGCGTCGTCCAGGTTTGGCCAGAGTAGGCTGTCATTGTAAATAAGAATTTGTTGTTAACTGACTTGTCTAGAAGTTAAATAAATACATACAAATAAATAAATAAATTCAACTCCCCTGGTCAATACAAACATGGTCAAAGACAACTCACAAACAATAACAACACGACAAAGACCACCGTGTTGAAAACACAAACATCCTCTCTGTGGTCAGAGGTCAAAGTTCTCTCTTTCCTCTCTCCCCCCTCTCCCCTTTTTTTTTCTCACTTTCACTTTTTATGCTCCCTCCACTCTCCCTCCACTCTCCCCCCACTCTCCCTCGACTCTCCCTCCTCTCTCCCACTCTCCCTCCACTCTCCCTCCACTCTCCCTCGACTCTCCCTCCTCTCTCTCACTCTCCCTCCACTCTCCCTCCTCTCTCCCACTCTCCCTCCACTCTCCCTCCACTCTCCCTCCACTCTCCCTCCACTCTCCCCCCACTCTCCCTCGACTCTCCCTCCTCTCTCCCACTCTCCCTCCACTCTCCCTCCACTCTCCCTCGACTCTCCCTCCTCTCTCCCACTCTCCCTCGACTCTCCCTCCTCTCTCCCACTCTCCCTCCACTCTCCCTCCACTCTCCCTCGACTCTCCCTCCTCTCTCCCACTCTCCCTCCACTCTCCCTCCACTCTCCCTCAACTCTCCCTCCTCTCTCCCACTCTCCCTCCACTCTCCCTCCACTCTCCCTCGACTCTCCCACTCTCCCTCCACTCTCCCTCCACTCACCCTCCACTCTCCCTACACTCTCCCTCCTCTCTCCCTCCACTCCCTCCACTCTCCCTCCACTCTCCCACTCTCCCTCTACTCTCCCTCCACTCTCCCACTCTCCTTCCTCTCTCCAACTCTCCCTCCACTCTCCCCCCACTCTCCCTCCACTCTCTCACTCTCCCCCCACTCTCCCTCCACTCTCCCACCACTCTCTGTGGCTGATGTGAGTAAGAGATTTAAGCGTGTTAAACCTCGCAAGGCCCCAGACGGCATCCTCAGCCGCGTCCTCAGAGCATGCACAGACCAGCTGGCTGGAGTGTTTACGGACATATTCAATCTCTCCCTATCCCAGTCTGCTGTCCCCACATGCTTCAAGATGTCCACCATTGTTCCTGTTCCCAAGAAAGCAAAGGTAACTGAATTAAATTACTATCGCCCCGTAGCACTCACTTCTGTCATCATGAAGTGCTGTGAGAGGCTAGTTAAGGATCCTCTTCCTTACCTGACACCCTAGACCCACTTCAATGTGCTTACCGCACCAATAGGTCCACAGACGCACACTACCCTGTCCCATCTGGACAAGAGGCATACCTGTGTAAGAACGTTGTTCATTGACTACAGCTCAGCCTTCAACACCATAGTACCCTCCAAGCTCATCGTTAAGCTTGAGACCCTGTGTCTGAACCCCGCCCTGTGTAACTCCTCAACACAGGGGCCCCACAAGGGTGCGTGTTCAGCCCCCTCCTGTACTCCCTGTTCATCCACCACTGCGTGGCCACGCACGCCTCCAACTCAATCATCAAGTTTGCAGGCAACTCAACAGTAGTAGGCTTGATTACCAGCAACTATGAGACGGCCTACAGGGAGGAGGTGTGGGCCCTCGGAGTGTGGTGTCAGGAAAACAACCTCTCCCTCAACGCCAACATAGCGAATGTGCTGATCATGGACTTCAGGAGACAGCAGAGGAAGCACGCCCCCTATCCACATCGACGGAACAGCAGTGGAGAAGGTGGAAAGCTTCAAGTTCATTGGCGTACACATCACTTACGATCTGAAATGGTTCCACCCACACAGACAGTGTGGTGAAGAAGATGCAACAGCGCTTGGCCCCTAAAACCCTCACAAACTTTTCACAGATGCACAATTGAGAGCATCCTGTCGGGCTGTATCACTGCCTGGAATGGTAACTGTACCGCCCGCAACCGCAGGGCCCTCCAGAGGGTTGTGAGGTCTGCACAACGCATCACCGGCGGCAAACTACCTGCCCTCCAGGACATCTACAACACCCGATGTCACAGGAAGGCCAAAAAGATCATCAACGATATCAACCACCCGAGCCACAGCCTGTTCGCCCCGCTATCATCCAGAAGGCGAGGTCAGTAGAGGTGCATCAAAGCTGGGACAGAGAGAATAATGGAACACTAGTCACTTTAATAATGTTAACATAATGCTTTATTCATCTCATATGTACAGTGGGGAGAACAAGTATTTGATACACTGCCGATTTTGCAGGTTTCCCTACTTACAAAGCATGTAGAGGTCTGTACATTTTATCATAGGTACACTTCAACTGTGAGAGGCAGAATCTAAAACAAACATCCAGAAAATCACATTGTATGATTTTTAAGTATTTCGGTCTGTATGTTCCCTAGCCGTTGGCAGAACAGTTGAAACTGGAGCAGCAGCACAACCAGGTGGACTGGGGACAGCAAGGAGTCACCATATCAGGTGGTCCCGAGCCTTCTGACGGTCTGTATGTTCCCTAGCCGTTGGCAGAACAGTTGAAACTGGAGCAGCAGCACAACCAGGTGGACTGGGGACAGCAAGGAGTCATCATGCCAGGTGGTCCCGAGCCTTCTGACGGTCTGTATGCAGTATATTTGGGAATAATATTCTTTCATTGGAAAGAAGTGGAGGGCTCTCAACAAAAACATTTAATAATCAATGAAAAGGTAAAAGGTCAATTATCATATGTCGGTTATTAGACAGAGGAAGAAACAGACAGAGACAGAGACAGAGAGAGAGACAGAGACAGAGACAGAGAGACAGAGACAGAGACAGATACAGAGACAGACAGAGACAGAGACAGAGACAGAGACAGAGACAGAGACAGTGGCAGAGACAGAGACAGCGACAGAGAGACAGAGAGACAGAGACAGAGAGACAGAGAGACAGAGACAGAGACAGAGACAGAGACATAGAGACAGAGACAGAGACAGAGACAGAGACAGAGACAGTGAGAGAGACAGTGACAGAGACAGAGACATAGACAGAGACAGTGCCAGAGACAAACAGAGACAGTGACAGAGACAGTGACAGAGACAAACAGAGACAGAGACAGTGACAGAGACAGTGACAGAGACAGAGACATAGACAGAGACAGGGCCAGAGACAAACAGAGACAGTGCCAGAGACAGAGACATAGACAGAGACAGTGACAGAGACAGTGGCAGAGACAGTGACAGAGACAGTGGCAGAGACAGTGACAGTGACAGAGACAGAGACAGAGACAGAGACAGTGACAGAGACAGAGACAGAGAGACAGAGACAGAGAGACAGAAACAGAGAGACAGAGACAGAAACAGAGACACAGAGACAGAGACAGAGACAGAGACAGAGACAGAGACAGAGACAGAGTACAGAAACAGAGACAGAGACAGAGACAGAGACAGAAACAGAGACAGAAACAGAGGCGGAGACGGAGACGGTGGCGGAGACGGAGACGGAGACGGTGGCGGAGACGGTGACGGAGACGGAGACGGAGACGGAGACGGAGACGGTGGCGGAGACGGAGACGGAGACGGTGGCGGAGACGGAGACGGAGACGGAGACAGGTACAGAGACAGAGACAGATACAGGTACAGAGAAAGAGACAGAGACAGAGACAGAGACAGAGACAGAGACAGAGACAGAAACAGAGACGGAGGCAGAGACGGTGACGGAGACGGAGACGGAGACGGAGACGGAGACGGAGACGGGTACAGAGACAGAGACAGAGACAGAGGCAGAGACAGGTACAGAGACAGATACATATACAGAGACAGATACAGAGACAGATACAGAGACAGATACAGATACAGAGACAGATACAGAGACAGAGACAAATACAGAGACAGATACAGAGACAGGTACAGAGACAGAGACAGAGACAGATACAGAGACAGATACAGAGACAGAGACAGAGACAGGTACAGAGAGAGAGACAGATACAGAGACATTTATGGCACTATCTCAGTGTAAAGTCACTGTACAGCACTGAGCCTGTCCCACATTCACCCAGACATCTCAGACTAACAGGACATTTACTGGCTCTGCTTCCCTCTAGTGGTGCAACTGAACACTACAAAAAAAAATAAAGGGAACACTAAAATAACACATCCTAGATATGAATGAATGAAATATTCTTATTAAATACTTTTTTCTTTACATAGTTGAATGTGCTGACAACAAAATCACATCAATGGAAATCTAATTTATCAACCCATAGAGGTCTGGATTTGGAGTCACACTCAAAATTAAAGTGGAAAACCACACTACAGGCTGATCTAACTTTGATGTAATGTCCTTAAAACAAGTCAAAATGAGGCTCAGTAGTGTGTGTGGCCTCCACGTGCCCGTATGACCTCCCTACAACGCCTGGGCATGGTCCTGCTGAGGTGGCGGATGGTCTCCTGAGGGATCTCCTCCCAGACCTGGACTAAAGCATCCGCCAACTCCTGGACAGTCTGTGGTGCAGCGTGGCGTTGGTGGATGGAGCGAGACATGATGTCCCAGATGTGGTCAATTGGATTCAGGTCTGGGGAACGGGCGGGCCAGTCCATAGCATCAATGCCTTCTTCTTGCAGGAACTGCTGACACACTCCAGCCACATGAGGTCTAGCATTGTCTTGCATTAGGAGGAACCCAGGGCCTATCGCACCAGCATATGGTCTCACAAGGGGTCTGAGGATCTCATCTCGGTACCTAATGGCAGCCAGGCTACCTCTGGCGAGCACATGGAGGGCTGTGCGGCCACCCAAAGAAATGCCACCCCACACCATGACTGACCCACCGCCAAACCGGTCATGCTGGAGGATGTTGCATGCAGCAGAACGTTCTCCACGGCGTCTCCAGACTGTCACGTCTGTCACATGTGCTCAGTGTGAACCTGCTTTCATCTGTGAAGAGCACAGGGCGCCAGTGGCGAATTTGCCAATCTTGGTGTTCTCTGGCAAATGCCAAACGTCCTGCACAGTGTTGGGCTGTAAGCACAACCCCCACCTGTCGACGTCGGGCCCTCATACCACCCTCATGAAGTCTGTTTCTGACCGTTTGAGCAGACACATGCACATTTGTGGCCTGCTGGAGTTCATTTTGCAGGGCTCTGGCAGTGCTCCACCTGCTCCTCCTTGCACAAAGGCGGAGGTAGCGGTCCTGCTGCTGGGTTGTTGCCCTCCTACGGCCTCCTCCACGTCTCCTGATGTACTGGCCTGTCTCCTGGTAGCGCCTCCATGCTCTGGACACTACGCTGACAGACACAGCAAACCTTCTTGCCACAGCTCGCATTGATGTTCCATCCTGGATGAGCTGCACTACCTGAGCCTCTTGTGTGGGTTGTAGACTCCGTCTCATGCTACCACTAGAGTGAAAGCACCGCCAGCATTCAAAAGTGACCAAAACATCAGCCAGGAAGCATAGGAACTGAGAAGTGGTCTGTGGTCACCACCTGCAGAACCACTCCTTTATTGGGGGGTGTCTTGCTAATTGCCTATCATTTCCACCTGTTGTCTATTCCATTTGCACAACAGCATGTGCAATTTATTGTCAATCAGTGTCGCTTCCTAAGTGGACAGTTTGATTTCACTGAAGTGTGATTGACTTGGAGTTACATTGTGTTGTTTAAGTGTTCCCTTTATTTTTTTTTGAGCAGTGTATAATTGTCACATACTTGGTAAACAACACATGTAGACTAACAGTGAAATGCATTTCAATGTAGAATACAATAAATTGAAAATTATTATAATTAAAAAAATACAATGTGCAGGGATCCTATCACCTCCACCCTACCGGTCCCCCTAGACCCACTTCAATTTGCATACCGCCCCAATAGGTCCACAGACGATGCAATCGCCATCACACTGCACACCGCCCTGTCCCATCTGGACAAGAGGAATACCTATGCAAGAATGCTGTTCATCGACTACAGCTCAGCTCAAGTCCACCCACACAGACAGTGTGGTGAAGAAGGCGCAACCTCAGGAGGCTGAAGAAATGTGGCTTGTCACCTAAAACCCTCACAAACCTTTACAGATGCACCATTGAGAGCAACCTGTCAGGCTGTATCACCGCCTGGTATGGCAACTGCACCGCCCTCAAGGGCTCTCCAGTGCAGTCTGCCCAACGCAGCACACTGCCTGCCCTCCAGGACACCTACAGCACCCGATGTCACAGGAAGGCCAAAAAGATCATCAAGGACAACAACCACCCGAGCCACTGCCTGTTTACCCCGCTATCATCCAGAAGGCGAGGTCAATGCAGGTGCATCAAAGCAGGGACCGAGAGACTGAAAAACAGCTTCTATCTCAAGGCCATCAGACTGTTAAACAGCCACCACTAACATTGAGTGGCTGCTGCCAACACACTGACTCAACTCCAGCCACATTAATAATGGGAATTGATGGAAATTGATGTAAAATATATCACTAGCCACTTTAAACAATGCTACTTAATATAATGTTTACATATCACTCCTGCTTAATTTTGTTTTCGTCCGGTATTGAAAACAGTTTATCCAGTCTTAAATTTGATTGATTATTTACGTTTTAGGTTGAATTAGGAATGTTGTTTGAAATGTTTAGACCAAGTTTACAGGTAACTTATGCATTTTGGGCGAGTTGGAATATTTCTAAATCAAACGCGCCAAAGAAATTGACATTTTGGGGATATAAAGAAGGACATTATCGACCAAAAGGACCATTTGTGATGTTCCTTGGACATTTTGGAGTGCCAACACAGGAAGATCTTCAAAGGTAAGGCTTTATATATTATAATTATATCGTTACTTCAGATTTTTGTGTCGCCACCTGCACCGCCCTCAACCCCAGGGCTCTCCAGAGGGTGGTGTAGTCTGTCCAACGCAGCACACTGCCTGCCACCCAGGACACCTACAGCACCCGATGTCACAGGAAGGCCAAAAAGATCATCAAGGACAACAACCACCCGAGCCACTGCCTGTTCACCCTGGTTGAAAATTATTTTAATGCGTTTGCTGTCCTCAGATAATCACATTTCGCCGTAAAGCCTTTTTGAAACATACAGTAACAAGAAGATAAGCTTTATTTTGATGAAATACACTTATATTTTTGTGAATGTTGAATATTTCTGTAGTTTGAATTTGGCGCGCTGCCATTTCACTGGATGTTGTCAAATCCATCCTGCTAAAGGGAAGGCGCGCGAAGGGATCAGTAAGAGGCTTTAATAATAATGTTTACATATTATTAATCATTTCATATGTACTGTATTTAATACTACCGCTCGGTCATCACTCATCCATATTTTTTATATATTTACATATTCTTATTTCATTCCTTTACTTAGATGTGTGTATTGTGTGTATTGTTATGGAATTGTTAGATATTACTTGTTAGATACTACTGCTCCGTTAGAGCTAGAAACACAAGCATTTCACTACACCCCACAATAACATCTGCTAAACACGTGTATGTGACCAATAAAATGTTGTGTGTGTGTGTGTGTGTGTGTGTGTGTGTGTGTGTGTGTGTGTGTGTATTGGAATGTCAAAGTAAGTATGTGTGAGTGTGTTGGGGTAGAGTCCAGTGTGTTGGGTAGAGTCAAGTGTGTGGGGTAGAGTCCAGTGTGTGGGGTAGAGTCCAGTGTGTGGGGTAGAGTCCAGTGTGTGGGGTAGAGTCCAGTGTGCTGGGTAGAGTCCAGTGTGTGGGTAGAGTCCAGTGTGTGGGGTAGAGTCCAGTGTGTGGGGTAGAGTCCAGTGTGTGGGGTAGAGTCCAGTGTGCTGGGTAGAGTCCAGTGTGTTGGGTAGAGTCCAGTGTGTTGGGTAGAGTCCAGTGTGTTGGGTAGAGTCCAGTGTGTGGGGTAGAGTCCAGTGTGTGGGGTAGAGTCCAGTGTGTGGGGTAGAGTCCAGTGTGTTGGGTAGAGTCCAGTGTGTGGGGTAGAGTCCAGTGTGTGGGGTAGAGTCCAGTGTGTGGGGTAGAGTCCAGTGTGTGGGGTAGAGTCCAGTGTGCTGGGTAGAGTCCAGTGTGTGGGTAGAGTCCAGTGTGTGGGGTAGAGTCCAGTGTGCTGGGTAGAGTCCAGTGTGTTGGGTAGAGTCCAGTGTGTTGGGTAGAGTCCAGTGTGTTGGGTAGAGTCCAGTGTGTGGGGTAGAGTCCAGTGTGCTGGGTAGAGTCCAGTGTGTTAACTATTTAGTTAACTGTTTAACTAACTATTTAGCAGTCTTATGGCTTGGGGTTAGAAGCTGTTCAGGGTTCAGTTGCTTGCAGAGGGAACTGTGGGTGTACTGTACAGCTACAACAGGCTTTCTGGATTTCCCTCAGTATGTGTCTCTCAGAACAACAAACATATGACCTCTATGTTTAGGACTGTTTATTATCTTTAATTTACTGCTTACCGACGAACTCCCTTCTCTGGTTGGAGCCTCATCGACTAACCCTGAATGTTTATAAGGTGGCTGCTTTGATCAGAGCAACTGCTTTCAATTGCAGGGCAGCGGAGTGAGAGAAGAAAAAGAGAGAAAGAGCGCGAAAGAGCGAGAGAGAGAGAAAGAGAAAGAGCATGAAAGAGCGAGAGAGAGAGAGACAAAGAGAGAGGGGGAGAGAGCAGAGAGAGAGAGAGACAAAGAGAGAGGGGGAGAGAGCAGAGAGAGAGAGAGAGAGAGAGAGAGAGAGAGAGACTAGAGAGAGAGAATAAGATAGAGAGGGAGAGGCGTTGGCAAAGTTAATGATGATGTTCTCCCACAAGCTCCCCTCCCAATCTTGACTTCTCCTTCTCTCTCTTCCTGTCTGAATCTCCCAGCCGAGCTTATTGGTCCCCGAGGCCTCCACTGTGTGTGTGTCTGTGTCTGTGTCTGTGTGTCTGTATGTGTGTGTGTGTCTGTGTGTGTGTTCATGTCTGTGTGTGTGCCAGTGTGTGTGTGTGTGCCTGTGTGTGTGTTCATGTCTGTGTGTGTGTGTGTGTGTCTGTCTGTGTGTGTGTGTCTGTGTATGGGTGTGTGTATGTATGTGTGTGTGTGTCTGTGTATGGGTGTGTGTATGTATGTGTGTTCATGTCTGTGTGTGTGTGTGTGTCTGTCTGTGTGTGTGTGTCTGTGTATGGGTGTGTGTCTGTGTATGGGTGTGTGTATGTATGTGTGTGTGTGTCTGTGTATGGGTGTGTGTCTGTCTGTGTGTGTGTGTCTGTGTATGGGTGTGTGTATGTATGTGTGTGTGTGTCTGTGTATGGGTGTGTGTCTGTCTGTGTGTGTGTGTCTGTGTATGTATGTGTGTGCCAGTTTCTAAGATTCACCCATCTAGTAGCGGCTCGCATCCCACTTTGCCTCCAGAACAACTTGTATTCTTCAGGGCATGGATTCTACAAGTCATAAATGTTCAACAGGGATGTTGGCCCATACTGATTCAATGGCATCACTCAGTTGCTGCAGATTGGACAGCGGTCCAACCACCGTCACCAGCCAGTAACGTTGACACCAGGCAGGATGGGGTCATGGACTCATGCTACTTAAACCAAATCCTGACTCTGCCATCAGCATGACTCAACAGGAACTGAGATTCGTCGGACCAGGCAATGTTTTTCTACTCCTCAATTGTTCAGTGTTGCATGATTCTTCCCTTTCTCCTTCAACCTCTCATCAACCAGCTGTTAACTTGCATGATTCTTCCCTTTCTCCTTCAACCTCTCATCAACCAGCTGTTAACTTGCATGATTCTTCCCTTTCTCCTTCAACCTCTCATCAACCAGCTGTTAACTTGCATGATTCTTCCCATTCATCTTTAACCTCTCATCAACCAGCTGTTTTCACCCACAGGACTGCTGCTGACTGGATGTTTTGGTTTGTTGCATCATTCTCAGTAAACCCGAGACACTGTCGTGCGTGAAAAAACCAGGAGGCCGTTTCTGAGGAACTAGAACCGGTGCACCAGGCACTGATCATACCAGGCTCAGTCACTTAGGGCACTAGTTTTGTCCGGTCTAATGTTTAATCGAACAGTAACTGAATGCCTTGATGCCTGTCTACATGCTTCAATAGCCATTATTATGGTATACCTAATAAACTGTCCGGAGAGTGTATGAGTGTATGGTGATGTAGTTCCCTTCCCCTCCGACACACGCTCAAGGCTGTAAGTCCCAGCTCTGTGGGGGACATTTGAGGAGATGTTGTCTATAGGAGAGAGAGAAACGGACAAGGTGGTGCAGGGATGTACATCAGACATATCCATACCCACTAACAGGAGACCTGAGGTATGTAGCATACCATACCCTCTGACAGGAGACCTGGGGTATGTAGCATACCATACCCTCTAACAGGAGACCTGGGATATGTAGCATACCACACCCTCTAACAGGAGACCTGGGGTATGTAGCATACCATACCCTCTAACAGGAGACCTGGGGTATGTAGCATACCATACCCTCTAACAGGTGACCTGAGGTATGTAGCATACCATATCCTCTAACAGGAGACCTGGGGTATGTAGCATACCTTACCCTATAACAGGAGGCATGAGGTATGTAGCATACCCTCTAACAGGAGACCTGAGGTATGTAACATACCCTTTAACAGGAGACCTGAGGTATGTAGCATACATACCCTCAAACAGGAGACCTGAGGTATGTAGCATACCCTCTAACAGGAGACTTGAGGTTTGTAGCATACCATACACTCTAACAGGAGACCTGAGGTATGTAGCATACCCTCTAACAGGAGACCTGAGGTATGTAGCATACCATACCCTCTAACAGGATACCTGAGGTATGTAGCATACCATACCCTCTAATAGGATACCTGAGGTATGTAGCATACCATACCCTCTAACAGGAGACCTGAGGTATGTAGAATACCCTCTAACAGGAGACCTGAGGTATGTAGCATACCATGCCCTCTAACAGGATACCTGAGGTATGTAGCATACCCTCTAACAGGAGACCTGAGGTATGTAGCATACCATACCGTCTAACAGGAGACCTGAGGTATGTAGCATACCCTCTAACAGGAGACCTGAGGTATGTAGCATACCATACCCTCAAACAGGTGACCTGAGGTATGTAGCATACCATACCCTCAAACAGGAGACCTGAGGTATGTAGCATACCACACCCTCTAACAGGATACCCGAGGTATGTAGCATACCCTCTAACAGGAGACCTGAGGTATGTAGCATACCATACCGTCTAACAGGAGACCTGAGGTATGTAGCATACCCTCTAACAGGAGACCTGAGGTATGTAGCATACCATACCCTCAAACAGGTGACCTGAGGTATGTAGCATACCATACCCTCAAACAGGAGACCTGAGGTATGTAGCATACCACACCCTCTAAAAGGAGACCTGAGGTATGTAGCATACCATACCCTCTAACAGGAGACCTGGGGTATGTAGCATACCATACCCTCTAACAGGAGACCTGGGGTATGTAGCATACCATGCCCTCTAACAGGAGACATGAGGTATGTAGCATACCCTCTAACAGGAGACCTGAGGTATGTAGCATACCATGCCCTCTAACAGGAGACCTGAGGTATGTAGCATACCCTCTAACAGGAGACCTGAGGTATGTAGCATACCCTCTAACAGGAGACCTGAGGTATGTAACATACCCTTTAACAGGAGACCTGAGGTATGTAGCAAACATACCCTCAAACAGGAGACCTGAGGTATGTAGCATACCCTCTAACAGGAGACCTGAGGTATGTAGCATACCATGCCCTCTAACAGGAGACCTGAGGTATGTAGCATACCCTCTAACAGGAGACCTGAGGTATGTAGCATACCATACCCTCTAACAGGATACCTGAGGTATGTAGCATACCATACCCTCTAACAGGAGACCTGAGGTATGTAGAATACCCTCTAACAGGAGACCTGAGGTATATAGCATACCATACCCTCTAACAGGAGACCTGAGGTATGTAGCATACCATACCGTCTAACAGGAGACCTGAGGTATGTAGCATAACCTCTAACAGGAGACCTGAGGTATGTAGCATACCATACCCTCTAACAGAAGACCTGAGGTATGTAGCATACCCTCTAACAGGAGACCTGACGTATGTAGCATACCCTCTAACAGGAGACCTGAGGTATGTAGCATACCATACCCTCTAACAGGAGACCTGAGGTATGTAGCATACCATACTCTCTAACAGGAGACCTGGGGTATGTAGCATACCCTCTAACAGGAGACCTGACGTATGTAGCATACCCTCTAACAGGAGACCTGACGTATGTAGCATACCCTCTAACAGGAGACCTGAGGTATGTAGCATACCATACCCTCTAACAGGAGACCTGAGGTATGTAGCATAACCTCTAACAGGAGACCGGAGATATGTAGCATACCATACCCTCTAACAGGAGACCTGAGGTATGTAGCATACCCTCTAACAGGAGATCTGAGGTATGTAGCATACCATACCCTCTAACAGGAGACCTGAGGTATGTAGCATACCATACCCTCTAACAGGAGACCTGGGGTATGTAGCATACCATACCCTCTAACAGGAGACCTGAGGAATGTAGCATACCCTCTAACAGGAGACCTGAGGTATGTAGCATACCATGCCCTCTAACAGGAGACCTGAGGTATGTAGCATACCCTCTAACAGGAGACCTGAGGTATGTAGCATACCATACCCTCTAACAGGAGACCTGAGGTATGTAGCATACCATACCGTCTAACAGGAGACCTGAGGTATGTAGCATACCCTCTAACAGGAGACCTGAGGTATGTAGCATACCATACCCTCAAACAGGTGACCTGAGGTATGTAGCATACCATACCCTCAAACAGGAGACCTGAGGTATGTAGCATACCACACCCTCTAAAAGGAGACCTGAGGTATGTAGCATACCATACCCTCTAACAGGAGACCTGGGGTATGTAGCATACCATACCCTCTAACAGGAGACCTGCGGTATGTAGCATACCACACCCTCTAACAGGAGACATGAGGTATGTAGCATACC
This sequence comes from Oncorhynchus clarkii lewisi, assembly GCF_045791955.1. NCBI lineage: Eukaryota > Metazoa > Chordata > Actinopteri > Salmoniformes > Salmonidae > Oncorhynchus > Oncorhynchus clarkii. The sequence continues at coordinate 3,453,281 of NC_092158.1, read as the reverse complement.
CTCTAACAGGAGACCTGGGGTATGTATTATACCACACCCTCTAACAGGAGACATGAGTGCTTCTACACCTGCATTGCTTGCTGTTTGGGGTTTTAGGCTGGGTTTCTGTACATCACTTTGAGATATCAGCTGATGTACAAAGGGCTATATAAATACATTTGATTTGATTTGATTTGATGAGGTATGTAGAATACCCTCTAACAGGAGACCTGAGGTATGTAGCATACCATACCCTCTAACAGGAGACCTGGGGTATGTAGCATACCATACCCTCTAACAGGAGACCTGGGGTATGTAGCATACCATACCCTCTAACAGGTGACATGAGGTATGTAGCATACCCTCTAACAGGAGACCTGGGGTATGTAGCATACCATACCCTTTAACAGGAGACCTGAGGTATGTAGCATACCCTCTAACAGGAGAGCTGAGGTATGTAGCATACCATACCCTCAAACAGGAGACCTGAGGTATGTAGCATACCCTCTAACAGGAGACCTGAGGTATGTAGCATACCCTCTAACAGGAGACCTGAGGTATGTAGCATACCATACCCTCTAACAGGATACCTGAGGTATGTAGCATACCATACCCTCTAACAGGAGACCTGAGGTATGTAGAATACCCTCTAACAGGAGACCTGAGGTATATAGCATACCATACTCTCTAACAGGAGACCTGAGGTATGTAGCATACCATACCGTCTAACAGGAGACCTGAGGTATGTAGCATAACCTCTAACAGGAGACCTGAGGTATGTAGCATACCATACCCTCAAACAGGAGACCTGAGGTATGTAGCATACCCTCCAACAGGAGACCTGAGGTCTGTAGCATACCATACCCTCAAACAGGAGACCTGAGGTATGTAGCATACCATACCCTCTAACAGAAGACCTGAGGTATGTAGCATACCCTCTAACAGGAGACCTGACGTATGTAGCATACCCTCTAACAGGAGACCTGAGGTATGTAGCATACCATACCCTCTAACAGGAGACCTGAGGTATGTAGCATACCGTAGTCTCTAACAGGAGACCTGGGGTATGTAGCATACCCTCTAACAGGAGACCTGACGTATGTAGCATACCCTCTAACAGGAGACCTGACGTATGTAGCATACCCTCTAACAGGAGACCTGAGGTATGTAGCATACCATACCCTCTAACAGGAGACCTGAGGTATGTAGCATAACCTCTAACAGGAGACCGGAGATATGTAGCATACCATACCCTCTAACAGGAGACCTGAGGTATGTAGCATACCCTCTAACAGGAGATCTGAGGTATGTAGCATACCATACCCTCTAACAGGAGACCTGAGGTATGTAGCATACCATACCCTCTAACAGGAGACCTGGGGTATGTAGCATACCATACCCTCTAACAGGAGACCTGAGGAATGTAGCATACCATACCCTCTAACAGGAGACCTGAGGTATGTAGCATACCCTCTAACAGGAGAGCTGAGGTATGTAGCATACCATACCCTCAAACAGGAGACCTGAGGTATGTAGCATACCATACCCTCTAACAGGAGACTTGAGGTATGTAGCATACCCTCTAACATGAGACCTGAGGTATGTAGCATACCCTCTAACAGGAGACCTGAGGTATGTAGCATACCCTCTAACAGGAGACCTGAGGTATGTAGCATACCCTCTAACAGGAGACATGAGGTATGTAGAATAAGCTCTAAAAGGAGACCTAAGGTATGTAGCATAAGATACCCTCTAACAGGAGACCTGATGTATGTAGCATACCTTACCCTCTAACAGGAGACCTGAGGTATGTAGCATACCCTCTAACAGGAGACCTGAGGTATGTAACATACCCTTTAACAGGAGACCTGAGGTATGTAGCATACATACCCTCAAACAGGAGACCTGAGGTATGTAGCATACCCTCTAACAGGAGACCTGAGGAATGTAGCATACCATACCCTCAAACAGGAGACCTGAGGTATGTAGTATACCCTCCAACAGGAGACCTGAGGTATGTAGCATACCATACCCTCAAACAGGAGACCTGAGGTATGTAGCATACCATACCCTCTAACAGGATACCTGAGGTATGTAGCATACCCTCTAACAGGAGACCTGACGTATGTAGCATACCCTCTAACAGGAGACCTGACGTATGTAGCATACCCTCTAACAGGAGACCTGAGGTATGTAGCATACCATACCCTCTAACAGGAGACCTGAGGTATGTAGCATAACCTCTAACAGGAGACCTGAGGTATGTAGCATAACCTCTAACAGGAGATCTGAGGTATGTAGCATACCCTCTAACAGGAGACCTGAAGTATGTAGCATACCATACCCTCTAACAGGAGACCTGAGGTATGTAGCATGACCTCTAACAGGAGATCTGAGGTATGTAGCATACCATACCCTCTAACAGGAGTCCTGAGGTATGTAGCAGAACCTCTAACAGGAGACCTGAGGTTTGTAGCATACCATGCCCTCTAACAGGAGACCTGAGGTATGTAGCATACCATACCCTCTAACAGGAGACCTGAGGTATGTAGCATACCATACCCTCTAACAGGAGACCTGAGGTATGTAACACACCCTCCAACAGGTGACCTGAGGTATGTAGCATACCATACTCTCTAACAGGAGACCTGAGGTATGTAGCATACCCTCTAACAGGAGACCTGAGGTATGTAGCATACCCTCTAACAGGAGACATGAGGTATGTAGAATAAGCTCTAAAAGGAGACCTAAGGTATGTAGCATAAGATACCCTCTAACAGGAGACCTGATGTATGTAGCATACCTTACCCTCTAACAGGAGACCTGAGGTATGTAGCATACCCTCTAACAGGAGACCTGAGGTATGTAACATACCCTTTAACAGGAGACCTGAGGTATGTAGCATACATACCCTCAAACAGGAGACCTGAGGTATGTAGCATACCCTCTAACAGGAGACCTGAGGAATGTAGCATACCATACCCTCAAACAGGAGACCTGAGGTATGTAGCATACCCTCCAACAGGAGACCTGAGGTATGTAGCATACCATACCCTCAAACAGGAGACCTGAGGTATGTAGCATACCATACCCTCTAACAGGATACCTGAGGTATGTAGCATACCCTCTAACAGGAGACCTGACGTATGTAGCATACCCTCTAACAGGAGACCTGACGTATGTAGCATACCCTCTTACAGGAGACCTGAGGTATGTAGCATACCATACCCTCTAACAGGAGACCTGAGGTATGTAGCATAACCTCTAACAGGAGATCTGAGGTATGTAGCATACCCTTTAACAGGAGACCTGAGGTATGTAGCATACATACCCTCAAACAGGAGACCTGAGGTATGTAGCATACCCTCTAACAGGAGACCTGAGGAATGTAGCATACCATACCCTCAAACAGGAGACCTGAGGTATGTAGCATACCCTCTAACAGGAGACATGAGGTATGTAGAATAAGCTCTAAAAGGAGACCTAAGGTATGTAGCATAAGATACCCTCTAACAGGAGACCTGATGTATGTAGCATACCTTACCCTCTAACAGGAGACCTGAGGTATGTAGCATACCCTCTAACAGGAGACCTGAGGTATGTAACATACCCTTTAACAGGAGACCTGAGGTATGTAGCATACATACCCTCAAACAGGAGATCTGAGGTATGTAGCATACCATACTCTCTAACAGGAGACCTGAGGTATGTAGCATACCCTCTAACAGGAGACCTGAGGTATGTAGCATACCCTCTAACAGGAGACATGAGGTATGTAGAATAAGCTCTAAAAGGAGACCTAAGGTATGTAGCATAAGATACCCTCTAACAGGAGACCTGATGTATGTAGCATACCTTACCCTCTAACAGGAGACCTGAGGTATGTAGCATACCCTCTAACAGGAGACCTGAGGTATGTAACATACCCTTTAACAGGAGACCTGAGGTATGTAGCATACATACCCTCAAACAGGAGACCTGAGGTATGTAGCATACCCTCTAACAGGAGACCTGAGGAATGTAGCATACCATACCCTCAAACAGGAGACCTGAGGTATGTAGCATACCCTCCAACAGGAGACCTGAGGTATGTAGCATACCATACCCTCAAACAGGAGACCTGAGGTATGTAGCATACCATACCCTCTAACAGGATACCTGAGGTATGTAGCATACCCTCTAACAGGAGACCTGACGTATGTAGCATACCCTCTAACAGGAGACCTGACGTATGTAGCATACCCTCTAACAGGAGACCTGAGGTATGTAGCATACCATACCCTCTAACAGGAGACCTGAGGTATGTAGCATAACCTCTAACAGGAGATCTGAGGTATGTAGCATACCCTTTAACAGGAGACCTGAGGTATGTAGCATACATACCCTCAAACAGGAGACCTGAGGTATGTAGCATACACTCTAACAGGAGACCTGAGGAATGTAGCATACCATACCCTCAAACAGGAGACCTGAGGTATGTAGCATACCCTCTAACAGGAGACATGAGGTATGTAGAATAAGCTCTAAAAGGAGACCTAAGGTATGTAGCATAAGATACCCTCTAACAGGAGACCTGATGTATGTAGCATACCTTACCCTCTAACATGAGACCTGAGGTATGTAGCATACCCTCTAACAGGAGACCTGAGGTATGTAGCATACCCTCTAACAGGAGACCTGAGGTATGTAACATACCCTTTAACAGGAGACCTGAGGTATGTAGCATACATACCCTCAAAAAGGAGACCTGAGGTATGTAGCATACCCTCTAACAGGAGACCTGAGGAATGTAGCATACCATACCCTCAAACAGGAGACCTGAGGTATGTAGTATACCCTCCAACAGGAGACCTGAGGTATGTAGCATACCATACCCTCAAACAGGAGACCTGAGGTATGTAGCATACCATACCCTCTAACAGGATACCTGAGGTATGTAGCATACCCTCTAACAGGAGACCTGACGTATGTAGCATACCCTCTAACAGGAGACCTGACGTATGTAGCATACCCTCTAACAGGAGACCTGAGGTATGTAGCATACCATACCCTCTAACAGGAGACCTGAGGTATGTAGCATAACCTCTAACAGGAGATCTGAGGTATGTAGCATACCATACCCTCTAACAGGAGTCCTGAGGTATGTAGCATACCCTCTAACAGGAGACCTGAAGTATGTAGCATACCATACCCTCTAACAGGAGACCTGAGGTATGTAGCATGACCTCTAACAGGAGATCTGAGGTATGTAGCATACCATACCCTCTAACAGGAGTCCTGAGGTATGTAGCAGAACCTCTAACAGGAGACCTGAGGTATGTAGCATACCATGCCCTCTAACAGGAGACCTGAGGTATGTAGCATACCATACCCTCTAACAGGAGACCTGAGGTATGTAGCATACCATACCCTCTAACAGGAGACCTGAGGTATGTAACACACCCTCCAACAGGTGACCTGAGGTATGTAGCATACCATACTCTCTAACAGGAGACCTGAGGTATGTAGCATACCCTCTAACAGGAGACCTGAGGTATGTAGCATACCCTCTAACAGGAGACATGAGGTATGTAGAATAAGCTCTAAAAGGAGACCTAAGGTATGTAGCATAAGATACCCTCTAACAGGAGACCTGAGGTATGTAGCATACCCTCTAACAGGAGACCTGAGGTATGTAACATACCCTTTAACAGGGGACCTGAGGTATGTAGCATACATACCCTCAAACAGGAGACCTGAGGTATGTAGCATACACTCTAACAGGAGACCTGAGGAATGTAGCATACCATACCCTCAAACAGGAGACCTGAGGTATGTAGCATACCCTCCAACAGGAGACCTGAGGTATGTAGCATACCATACCCTCAAACAGGAGACCTGAGGTATGTAGCATACCATACCCTCTAACAGGATACCTGAGGTATGTAGCATACCCTCTAACAGGAGACCTGACGTATGTAGCATACCCTCTAACAGGAGACCTGACGTATGTAGCATACCCTCTAACAGGAGACCTGAGGTATGTAGCATACCATACCCTCTAACAGGAGACCTGAGGTATGTAGCATAACCTCTAACAGGAGATCTGAGGTATGTAGCATACCATACCCTCTAACAGGAGTCCTGAGGTATGTAGCATACCCTCTAACAGGAGACCTGAAGTATGTAGCATACCATACCCTCTAACAGGAGACCTGAGGTATGTAGCATAACCTCTAACAGGAGATCTGAGGTATGTAGCATACCATACCCTCTAACAGGAGTCCTGAGGTATGTAGCATAACCTCTAACAGGAGACCTGAGGTATGTAGCATACCATGCCCTCTAACAGGAGACCTGAGGTATGTAGCATACCATACCCTCTAACAGGAGACCTGAGGTATGTAGCATACCATACCCTCTAACAGGAGACCTGAGGTATGTAACACACCCTCCAACAGGTGACCTGAGGTATGTAGCATACCATACTCTCTAACCGGAGACCTGAGGTATGTAGCATACGATACCCTCTAACAGAAGACCTGAGGTATATAGCATACCATACCCTCTAACAGGAGACCTGAGGTATGTAGCATACCCTCTAACAGGAGACCTGAGGTATGTACCATACCCTCTAACAGGAGACCTGAGGTATGTAGCATACCATACCCTCTAACAGGAGACCTGAGGTATGTAGCATACCATAAACTCTAACAGGAGACCTGAGGTACGTAAGTATACCCTCTAACAGGAGATCTGAGGTATGTAGCATACCCTCTAACAGGAGACCTGAGGTATGTAGCATACCACACCCTCTAACAGGAGACCTGAGGTATGTAGCATACCACACCCTCTAACAGGAGACCTGAGGTATGTAGCATACCATACCCTCAAACAGGAGACCTGAGGTATGTAGCATTACCATACCCTCTAACAGGAGACCTGAAGTATGTAGCATACCCTCTAACAGGAGACCTGAGGTATGTACCATACACTCTATCAGGAGACCTGAGGTATGAGCATACCATACCCTCTAACAGGAGACCTGAGGTATGTAGCATACCATACCCTGTAACAGGAGACCTGAGGTATGTAGCATACCATACCCTCAAACAGGAGACCTGAGTTATGTACTATACCATACCCTCTAACAGGAGACCTGAGGTCTGTAGCATACCATACCCTCTAACAGGAGACCTGAGGTATGTAGCATACCATACCCTCTAACAGGAGATCTGAGGTATGTAGCATACCATACCATCTGACAGGATACATTCTCCCTCATCTTCCGTCTCTTCTTCCTCCTTCTCCTCCTCTTCCTCATTCACCTCCTCATCTGCCTCCACATCTGCCTACTCCTTCTCCCACCCTCTCTTCCTGTTCCTCATCGTCTATATTATCACTGATTCATGTAGAGATGACCTAGCCTACTGTGCGTTGTGGAACATATCATTGTGTTATTGATTCTTAGGTGACGTGTTTATTGACCGGTCGACCTCTAGTATGTATATTGTGTGTTAAGGAGCAGAGCAGAAACGAGCGGCCTGGTAGCACAGATCAAAGTGTTCATCCCAAATAGCACCCTATTCCTTATGGGCTCTGGGCAACAGAGGCAACTGCATAGGGGCTAGTGTGCTATTTAGGAGGCTGTCCCAGATTAAAGAAGGCAAAGTATACAGATATCTGACTGCTTATCATGAAATATAATACAGAGATCTGACTGCTTATCATGAACTATAATACAGAGATCTGACTGCTTATCATGAAATATAATACAGAGATCTGACTGCTTATCATGAAATATAATACAGAGATCTGACTGCTTATCATGAACTATAATACAGAGGACTGACTGCTTATCATGAAATATAATACAGAGATCTGACTGCTTATCATGAACTATAATACAGAGGACTGACTGCTTATCATGAAATATAATACAGAGATCTGACTGCTTATCATGAAATATAATACAGAGATCTGACTGCTTATCATGAAATATAATACAGAGATCTGACTGCTTATCATGAACTATAATACAGAGATCTGACTGCTTATCATGAAATATAATACAGAGATCTGACTGCTTATCATGAAATATAATACAGAGATCTGACTGCTTATCATGAAATATAATACAGAGATCTGACTGCTTATCATGAAATATAATACAGAGATCTGACTGCTTATCATGAACTATAATACAGAGATCTGACTGCTTATCATGAAATATAATACAGAGATCTGACTGCTTATCATGAGATATAATACAGAGATCTGACTGCTTATCATGAAATATAATACAGAGATCTGACTGCTTATCATGAACTATAATACAGAGGACTGACTGCTTATCATGAAATATAATACAGAGATCTGACTGCTTATCATGAACTATAATACAGAGGACTGACTGCTTATCATGAAATATAATACAGAGATCTGACTGCTTATCATGAAATATAATACAGAGATCTGACTGCTTAACATGAAAAATAATACAGAGGACTGACTGCTTATCATGAAATATAATACAGAGGACTGACTGCTTATCATGAAATATAATACAGAGATCTGACTGCTTATCATGAAATATAATACAGAGATCTGACTGCTTAACATGAAATATAATACAGAGATCTGACTGCTTAACATGAAAAATAATACAGAGGACTGACTGCTTATCATGAAATATAATACAGAGGACTGACTGCTTATCATGAAATACAATACAGAGATCTGACTGCTTATCATGAACTATAATACAGAGATCTGACTGCTTATCATGAAATATAATACAGAGATCTGACTGCTTATCATGAAATATAATACAGAGATCTGACTGCTTATCATGAACTATAATACAGAGATCTGACTGCTTATCATGAAATATAATACAGAGATCTGACTGCTTATCATGAAATATAATACAGAGATCTGACTGCTTATCATGAAATATAATACAGAGATCTGACTGCTTATCATGAAATATAATACAGAGGACTGACTGCTTATCATGAAATATAATACAGAGATCTGACTGCTTAACATGAAATATAATACAGAGGACTGACTGCTTATCATGAAATATAATACAGAGATCTGACTGCTTATCATGAAATATAATACAGAGATCTGACTGCTTATCATGAAATATAATACAGAGATCTGACTGCTTATCATGAAATATAATACAGAGATACTGACTGCTTATCATGAAATATAATACAGAGATCTGACTGCTTATCATGAAATATAATACAGAGATCTGACTGCTTATCATGAAATATAATACAGAGATCTGACTGCTTATCATGAAATATAATACAGAGATCTGACTGCTTATCATGAAATATAATACAGAGATCTGACTGCTTATCATGAAATATAATACAGAGATCTGACTGCTTATCATGAAATATAATACAGAGATCTGACTGCTTATCATGAAATATAATACAGAGATCTGACTGCTTATCATGAAATATTAAACATAATAGCTTTCCTCTTTAATCAAATGATCTTTCCCTCCTCTTTAATCAACCTCTCCTTTCCTTCCTTCCTTCCTTTCCTTCCTTCCTTCCTCTCTCTGTCTGCTGTGGAAGAACTGAGGACAGGTCCCAATGTGAGCTACTCACCATATTAGGAATCACTCTCGCTCTGTCAAACAGACAGAGAGACTAGATAAACACTGGAACACTTCCCTAGGTTGAACTCTCAGGTCTAGTTCAGAACAATCATTATTTGGCCAACAATAGGGGCCGATCTGTTAGAAAATGCCCGGGTCGGTTTCTGGTCCAAGTCTGTCCCTGCTCTGCCCGTTAACAAACGTTGAACCATCTAATTTCTCTCTGCCTGGATGGCAAACGATCAAACTGAATATAATAAAGCATAAATTCACAGAGATGTTATTTAGCTGTTCTCCTCTGTTCTCCTCTGTTCTCCTTTCCTCTGTTCTCCCCTGTTCTCCTCTCCTCTCCTCTCCTCTCCTCTCCTCTCCTCTCCTCTCCTCTCCTCTCCTCTCCTCTCCTCTCCTCTCCTCTCCTCTCCTCTCCTATCCCATCCTCTCCTCTCCTCTCCTCTCCTCTCCTCTCCTCTCCTCTCCTCTCCTCTCCTCTCCTCTCCTCTCCTCTCCTCTCCTCTGTTGTCCTATCATCTCCTCTCCTCTCCTCTCCTCTGTTGTCCTCTCATCTCCTCTCCTCTGTTTTCCTCTCCTCTGTTCTCCTTTCCCCTGTTCTCCTCTCCTCTCCTCTCCTCTCCTCTCCTCTCCTCTCCTCTCCTCTCCTCTCCTCTCCTCTCCTCTCCTATCCTCTGTTTTCCTCTCCTCTGTTTTCCTCTCCTCCTCCTCTCATCTCCTCTGTCTATTGTCATAAAATATATTTGTAATAATAATAAACATTCGCCAGGATTCAACCTCGTTCCTTCTGTCAGTGTTCTGGTCCCTGACTCTACTCACCGAGCTACCAGTCAGATGACACATCACCAAATCCTGACTACATTGTAGGCCTAACTACGGTGTCCAGTAGAGGTCAGTGTTTGAATGCAACCTGGAATCGAAGAAAACACAAGAAATCAGTGGGATCTCGCATGTGATAAACAAAACTTCAGACGTGATTCATCACGTGTCTGAATCCTGGCTTAGGAAGACCACCAAAAACCGTGAAATTTCCATCCCTAACTATAACATTTTCCGACAAGATAGAACTGCCAAAGGGGTCGGAGTTGCAATCTACTGCAGCGAAAGCCTGCAAAGTTTTTTCTTACTATCCAGGTCTGTTCCCAAACAATTTGAGCTTTTACTTTTAAAAATCCACCTTCCCAGAAACAAGTCTCTCACTGTTGCCGCTTGCTATCGACCACTCTCTGCCTCCAGCTGTGCCCTGGACACCATATGTGAATTGATTGCCCCCCATCTATCGTCAGAGCTTGTGCTGTTAGGTGACCTAAACTGGGACATGCTTAACACCGCGGCCATCCTACAATCTAAGATTGATGCCCTCAATCTCACACAAATGATCAATGCCCTCCAAATACACCTCTGCTGTTTTCAACCAGGATCTCAGCGATCACTGCCTCATTGCCTGCGTCCGTAATGGGTCTGCGGTCAAACGACCACCTCTCATCTCTGTCAAACGCTCCCTAAAACACTTCAGCGAGCAGGCCTTTCTAATCGACCTGTCCAGGGTATCCTGGAAGGATATTGACCTCATTCCATCAGTAGAGGATGCCTGGTTATTCTTTAAAAGTGCTTTCCTCACCATCTTAAATAAGCATGCCCCATTCAAAAAATGTAGAACCAGGAACAGATGTACCCCTTGGTTCACTCCAGACCTGACCGCCCTTGACCAGCACAAAAACATCCTGTGGCGTACTGCATTAGCATCGAATAGCCCCCGTGATATGCAACTTTTCAGGGAAGTTAGGAACCAATATACGCAGGCAGTTAGGAAACCTAAGGCTAGCTTTTGCAAACAGCAATTTGCATCCTGTAGCACAAACTCCAAAAAGTTCTGGGACACTGTAAAGTCCATGGAGAATAAGAGCACCTCCTCCCAGCTGCCAACTCCACTAAGGCTAGGAAACACTGTCACCACAGATACATCCGCGATAATTGAGAATCTCAATTAGCATTTTTCTACGGCTGGCCATGCCTTCCACCTGGCTACCCCTACCCCGGTCAACTGCCCGGCACCCTCCACAGAAACTTGCCCAAGTCTCCCCCATTTCTCCTTCACCAAAATCCAGATAGCTGATGTTCTGAAAGACAATCTGGACCCTCTCTTTCTAAAATTATCCGCCCAAATTGTTGCAACCCTTAATACTAGCCTGTTCAACCTTCTCCGCTATGCAATCTGGTTTCAGAGCTGGTGCACCTCAGCCACGCTCAAGGTCCTAAACGATATCATAACCGCCATCAATAAGAGACAATACTGTGCATCCGTATTCATCGACCTGGCCAAGGCTTTCGACTCTGTCAATCACCACATCCTTATCGGCAGACTCGACAGCCTTGGTTTCTCAAATGACTGCCTCGCCTGGTTCACCAACTACTTCTCTGATAGAGTTCAGTGTGTCAAATCGGGAGGGTATGTTGTCCGGGCCTCTGGCAGTCTCTATGGGGGTGCCACAGGGTTCAATCCTCGGGACAACTCTTTTCTCTGTAGGTTAGTTAACACAGTGTCCAAAGAAGGGCCAGATGTATACATCAATGATGTCGCTCTTGCTAGTGGTGATTCTCTGATCTACCTCTATGCAGACGACACCATTCTGTATACATCTGGCCCTTCTTTGGACACTGTGTTAACTAACCTCCAGACGAGCTTCAATGCCATACAACTCTCCTTCCATGGCCTCCAACTACTCTTAAATACAAGTAAAACTAAATGCATGCTCTTCAAACGATCGCTGCCCACACCTGCCCGCAGTCCAGCATCACTACTCTGGACGGCTCTGACTTAGAATATGTGGACAACTACAAATACCTAGGTGTCTGGTTAGATTGTACACTCTCCTTCCAGACTCATATTAAACATATCCAATCCAAATCCATTAAATTTAGAGCCGTATTTCAGAACATAGCATCCTTCACTCATGCTGCCAAACATACCCTCGTAAAACTGACTATCCTACCGATCCTTGACTTCGGTGATGTCATCTACAAAATAGCCTCCAACACTCTACTCAGCAAACTGGATCCAGTCTATCACAGTGCCATCCGTTTTGTTACCAAAGCCCCATATACAACCCACCACTGCGACCTGTATGCTCTCGTTGGCTGGCCCTTGCTTCATATTCGTCTCCAAACCCACTGGCTCCAGGTTATCTATAAGTCTGCTAGGTAAAGCCCCGCCTCATCTCAGCTCACTGGTCATCATAGCAACACCCACCCGTAGCACGCGCTCCAGCAGGTATATTTCACTGGTCATCCCCAAAGCCAATGTATCCTTTGGCCGCCTTTCCTTCCAGTTCTCTGCTGCCAATGACTGGAACGAACTACAGAAATCTCTGAAACTGGAAACACTTATCTTCCTCACTAGCTTTAAGCACCAGCTGTCAGAGCAGCTCACAGATCACTGCACCTGTACACAGCCCATCTGTAAATAGCCTATCCAACTACCTTATCCCCATACTGTTATTTATTTATTTATTGTTTTGCTCCTTTGCCCCCCAGTATCTCTACTTGAACACTCATCTTCTGCACATCTACCATTCCAGTGTTTAATTGCTATATTGTAATTTTTTCGCCACATGGCCTATTTATTGCCTTTACCTCCCTTATCCTACGTCATTTGCATACACTGTATATAGACTTTTTCAACTGTATTATTGACTGTATGTTTGTTTATTCCATGTGTAACTCTGTGTTGTTGTTTGTGTCGAACTGCTTTGCTTTATCTTGGCCAGGTCGCAGTTGTAAATGAGAACTTGTTCTCGACTAGCCTACCTGGTTAAATAAAGGTGAAATCAAAATTTTTAAAATAATTTAAAAAACGTGATAATGTCACTTTGAAACGTACATCGGTAGGTACACTGTGTCGTATTAGTAGTGCTTTGAAAACTGCATCGGCGCCTCTGGTATCAATCGTTCCATCATTACATTGCAGTGTTGATTCTGTTCTGTTTTGGGAGAAGGTAAGTACTTAATGCCTTGTGCTGACAAGTTGATGTATCTGAACATGAGCATCTGTGAGTGTTGCTCCATGTTGTTGTCCAGAGGAAGTGTCCATGTTGTTGTCCAGAGGAAGTGTCCATGTTGTTGTCCAGAGGAAGTGTCCATGTTGCTGCCCAGAGGAAGTGTCCATGTTGTTGTCCAGAGGAAGTGTCCATGTTGTTGTCCAGAGGAAGTGTCCATGTTGTTGTCCAGAGGAAGTGTCCATGTTGTTGTCCAGAGGAAGTGTCCATGTTGTTGTCCAGAGGAAGTGTCCATGTTGTTGTCCAGAGGAAGTGTCCATGTTGTTGTCCAGAGGAAGTGTCCATGTTGTTGTCCAGAGGAAGTGTCTATTCTATGAGTATGGTTTATGCTAGAGATAGTTAGCTAGCGGTCTCTGTAGCCTAGTGGAGTGTTGGGTCAGTTACTGTAAGGTTGCTGGTTTGAATCCCTGAGGTGACTAGGTGAAGAAACAAACCATCTGTTGGTGTGTTCTTGAACAAGGCACTTTAACCCTTAATGCTCCTGTAAGCCTCTCTGGATAAGCGCCTCGACTAGATGACTGAAACCTCCGTCTCTCTCTGCAGCGGAAAGCATCTGATTGTCATCGTTTATTTTTGGGGCCACTGTTCTGTTCCACAGGGGGGCAAATATAGAGCTGCAGCCTGTTTGTCTACCAGCTCAGCATACCACAGAGAAAGAGAGAGGTATACCACAGAGAAAGAGATAGGTATACCACAGAGAAAGAGAGAGGTATACCACAGAGAAAGAGAGAGGTATACCACAGAGAAAGAGAGAGGTATACCACAGAGAAAGAGAGAGGTATACCACAGAGAAAGAGAGAGGTATACCACAGAGAAAGAGAGAGGTATACCACAGAGGAAGAGAGAGGTATACCACAGAGAAAGAGAGAGGTATACCACAGAGAAAGAGAGAGGTATACCACAGAGGAAGAGAGAGGTATACCACAGAGAAAGAGAGAGTTATACCACTGAGAAAGAGAGAGGTATACCACAGAGAAAGAGAGGTATACCACAGAGGAAGAGAGAGGTATACCACAGAGGAAGAGAGAGGTATACCACAGAGGAAGAGAGAGGTATACCACAGAGGAAGAGAGAGGTATACCACAGAGAAAGAGAAAGGTATACCACAGAGGAAGAGAGAGGTATACCACAGAGAAAGAGAAAGGTATACCACAGAGGAAGAGAGAGGTATACCACAGAGGAAGAGAGAGGTATACCACAGAGAAAGAGAGAGGTGTACCACAGAGGAAGAGAGAGAGGTGTACCACAGGCAGCAGAGGCTCACGGTGTCTCTCTCTGAATAGTCCATGTGCTTCTCTAGTCTCTAGCCAACACAGGAACGGTTGTTAGCAATCTAAGTCTTTCTGGGTGAGATGCAGCCTCCAGAACTTCATCTAGTCTCTAGCCAACACAGGAACGGTTGTTAGCTGCCGTTTAACTAAACAGTCTAACGGCCTGAAGTGTTGCTGCAAAGAACATATTGAAAGCCCACTAATGACATGCTCTTTGGCTATATAAAAGCCCACTAATGACATGCTCTATGGCTATATAAAAGCCCACTAATGACATGCTCTATGGCTATATAAAAGCCCACTAATGACATGCTCTATGGCTGTATAAAAGCCCACTAATGACATGCTCTATGACTATATAAAAGCCCACTAATGACATGCTCTATGACTATATAAAAGCCCACTAATGACATGCTCTATGGCTGTATAAAAGCCCACTAATGACATGCTCTATGGCCGTATAAAATCCCACTAATGACATGCTCTATGGCTGTATAAAAGCCCACTAATGACATGCTCTATGACTATATAAAAGCCCACTAATGACATGCTCTATGGCTGTATAAAAGCCCACTAATGACATGCTCTATGGCTGTATAAAAGCCCACTAATGACATGCTCTATGGCTGTATAAAAGCCCGCTAATGACATGCTCTATGGCTGTATAAAAGCCCACTAATGACATGCTCTATGGCTATATATGGAAAAAGTTAAATCTAGTGCACAAAAAAAACTCTATATCCTATTTATTAGTTATGCCTATCAGGTGTCTGCAATGAATACCACTTCTTATAGTGGACTCTTCTGAACTGTTATGTTATGTTAGGGAAAATCATGAAGAATGGTTCTTTCACATGTGAATGACTCAGTGACTGTGTTACATAATGAGCAGGATATCAAGACTCTGACTTTCAGTCCACTTCCCCACAGCCTCAACACTTCCCCACAGCCTCAACACTTCCCCACAGACTCAACACTTCCCCACAGCCTCAACACTTCCCCACAGCCTCAACCCTTCCACACAGCCTCAACACTTCCCCACAGCCTCAACACTTCCCCACAGCCTCAACACTTCCCCACAGCCTCAACCCTTCCACACAGCCTCAACACTTCCCCACAGCCTCAACCCTTCCCCACAGCCTCAACACTTCCCCACTGCCTCAACACTTCCCCACAGCCTCAACACTTCCCCACAGCCTCAACACTTCCCCACAGCCTCAACCCTTCCACACAGCCTCAACACTTCCCCACAGCCTCAACCCTTCCCCACAGCCTCAACACTTCCCCACAGCCTCAACCCTTCCACACAGCCTCAACACTTCCCCACAGCCTCAACCCTTCCCCACAGCCTCAACACTTCCCCACAGCCTCAACACTTCCCCACAGCCTCAACACTTCCCCACAGCCTCAACCCTTCCACACAGCCTCAACACTTCCCCACAGCCTCAACACTTCCCCACAGCCTCAACACTGTCGCACTGTCACCAGTAGACAGGGCCACTTATCCACTTAACTGAACTAAATGACTATCGCCCCGTAGCGCTCACTTTTTGTTCATCACGAAAGGGGTTTGACAGGCGAGTTAAGGATCATATCATCTCTACCTCTACCCGACAGACACCCTAGACTTTCTTCAATTTGCATCCCGTCTCCAACAGGTATTCAATCAAGGATTTTGAAGATGTGGTGATTAGAAGCCGAACTAAAGCAGGAAGCCCAGGTGACCTCTCGTGATGGAACTGATGGTCAACCGGGTTGAGATACATCAACTTGTCAGCACAAGACATTAAGTACTTACCTTTGCTTCTCCAAAAACAAAAAACGGAACAGAATCAACACTGTAATGACGGAACGAGTGCTGCCAGAGCTTCGATGCTCGTGGTTCTTCAAAGCACTACTGATCCATCACAATGTGTTCACATGGGATGACGCTGGAGAGACGGAGCAGGTACGGGGGAGTCAAACGTTTAATAAGGAACGGACATGGAACGAGACAGGAACAGCGTCAGCACACGAGTAATACAGACACAAAACTATCAATGCAGCAGCAGGGAACAGAGCAGGGGACTGACTAATATAGGGGAGGTAATAAACAGGTGATGAGTGAGTCCAGGTGAGATATCGCTGATGGGCGTGATGAGGGAAGGCAGGTGTGCGCAATGGATGATGGGAGTGCGTGATGCAGGGCAGCCTGGCGCCCTCAAGAGCCGGGGGGGGGGGGGACGTGACACAATGTACCTACCGATGCTCGTTTTAAAGTGACATTATCATTTGATCACTTGCGAGATCACACTGATTTCTGGTGCTTTTCTTCTATTCCAAGTTGCATTCAAACACTGACCTCTACTGGACACCGTAGTTAGGTCTACAGTGTAGTCAGGATTTGTTCATGGTAGCTCAGTAACTAGAGTCAGGGACCAGAACACTGACAGAGGGAAATGAGCTTGAAATCTGGCGAATGCTTATTATTATTACAAATATATTTTATTTCAATACACTTTCTGCACATTGTTGTTCAAACAATTTGTTTAATTGAATATGGTAATAAGCTTCTGTCTTAAGCATCCTAAATAATGCCGCCTACTCACAGTTTTTGACAGCAAAAACAAGGGATTCACAGCAACAGGGGGACGGATGATGGAAGGTGCCAACCTGGAATGGTAACTGATTCTAGGCTACGACGACCTGCGATGAACCGCAGCGCCTCGGAGATTTGATGTTAGGTTGTGGAGAGCAAACTTTGAAATGAATGTCAAACGCTGCTTTTTATTGCTGACCACCAGATGTCACTAATGGGCGTTGTGTTCTAATGGGCGTTGTGTTCTAATGGGCGTTGTGTTCTAATGGGCGTTGTGTTCTAATGGGCATTGTGTTATAATAGGCGTTGTGTTCTAATAGGCGTTGTGTTCTAATGGGCGTTGTGTTCTAATGGGCATTGTGTTCTAATAGGCGTTGTGTTCTAATAGGCGTTGTGTTTCTAATGGGCGTTGTGTTTCTAATGGGCGTTGTGTTCTAATGGGCGTTGTGTTCTAATAGGCGTTGTGTTTCTAATGGGCGTTGTGTTTCTAATGGGCGTTGTGTTCTAATGGGCGTTGTGTTCTAATGGGCGTTGTGTTCTAATGGGCGTTGTGTTCTAATGGGCATTGTGTTTCTAATGGGCGTTGTGTTCTAATGGGCGTTGTGTTCTAATGGGCGTTGTGTTTCTAATGGCCGTTGTGTTCTAATGGGCGTTGTGTTCTAATGGGCGTTGTGTTCTAATGGGCGTTGTGTTCCTAATGGGCGTTGTGTTCTAATGGGCATTGTGTTCTAATGGGCATTGTGTTCTAATGGGCGTTGTGTTCTAATGGGCGTTGTGTTTCTAATGGGCGTTGTGTTCTAATGGGCGTTGTGTTCTAATGGGCGTTGTGTTCTAATGGGCATTGTGTTCTAATAGGCGTTGTGTTCTAATAGGCGTTGTGTTTCTAATGGGCGTTGTGTTTCTAATGGGCGTTGTGTTCTAATGGGCGTTGTGTTCTAATAGGCGTTGTGTTTCTAATGGGCGTTGTGTTTCTAATGGGCGTTGTGTTCTAATGGGCGTTGTGTTCTAATGGGCGTTGTGTTCTAATGGGCGTTGTGTTCTAATGGGCATTGTGTTTCTAATGGGCGTTGTGTTCTAATGGGCGTTGTGTTCTAATGGGCGTTGTGTTTCTAATGGGCGTTGTGTTCTAATGGGCGTTGTGTTCTAATGGGCGTTGTGTTCTAATGGGCGTTGTGTTCCTAATGGGCGTTGTGTTCTAATGGGCATTGTGTTCTAATGGGCATTGTGTTCTAATGGGCGTTGTGTTCTAATGGGCGTTGTGTTTCTAATGGGCGTTGTGTTCTAATGGGCGTTGTGTTCTAATGGGCGTTGTGTTCTAATGGGTGTTGTGTTTCTAATGGACGTTGTGTTCTAATGGGCGTTGTGTTTCTAATGGGCGTTGTGTTCTAATGGCCGTTGTGTTTCTAATGGGCGTTGTGTTCTAATGGGCGTTATGTTCTAATCTGCGTTGTGTTTAGAGTAACGAACTGTTCTTGGCACAGTTTGGTGAAAGGCTTCAGAAAGTCTCTGTTTCCCATCACTAACTGCATGTGTGTGCAACCGTAAATAGTGTCCCCCAGTCTCTTCCTCTCCTATGTGTGTACCCGTAAATAGTGTCCTCCAGTCTCTTCCTCTCCTATGTTTGTACCTGTGAATAGTGTCCCCCAATCTCTTCCTCTCCTATGTTTGTACCTGTGAATAGTATCCCCCAGTCTCTTCCTCTCCTATGTTTGTACCTGTGAATAGTGTCCTCCAGTCTCTTCCCCTGCTCTTCGTCCTTCTCCAGCTGTCTTCTTCGGCCATCGTCTTCGTCGTTAGTTCCAGGGGACGTGCCTTGTAGGAGCCAACGCTCTCTCATGGCTTTAGACTGGTGACAGAGAGACAGATAAGAAAAGAGACAACAGGTTTAGAAAAAATATAAATAATTGTTGATAAATTCCCCATTCTACTGGGTGAAATACCACAGTGTGACATCACAGCAGCAAGATGTGTGACCTGTTGCCACAAGTAAAGGTCAACCAGTGAAGAACAAACACCATTGTAAATACAACTCATATTTATGTTTATTTATTTTGTCTTTTGTACTTTAACTATTTGCACAGTTACAACACTGTATATAGACATAATATTATAATTTAAATGTCTTTATTCTTTTGGAACTTTTTGTTTATTTCACTTTTGAATATTATCTTTTTCATTTGCTTTGGCAAAGTTAACATATGTTTCCCATGACAATAAAACACTTAAATTGAAATTGACAGACAGACAGACAGACAGACAGACAGACAGACAGACAGACAGACAATAGGAAAAGACAGACAGACAGACAGACAGACAGCTGTTTTATCTACTACTTACTTAAAGAACTGAACTATTGATTCCATGTGTGTTTTTGCTGTTTCTCATTTAAGAAAAACAAGAATTCAGTTCCGTGGCAGTTACTGATGTTTTTCCCCCATGAGACACTATCTGAAGGAAGGCAGTATCATTTCCTCAAAATAGACAGAATGAATCTAAGATAACTCAAGAAATCTGTAACTTATGTTGATGTTTTCGTGCAGGAGGTTTTACATCTAGTTAAGGTGCTTGGTGCAGAATGTCTCAGGTAAAAAAAAAGTGAGACATTTTGTCTTGTGTAAACAAAGTCCGATCCGCTGGACGCTGCTGGACAGGTCTGTCTCACCGACAGTGCTGTTGGATAGAGAGCAATCATCACAGCTGTTCATCCCGTGGTTCTGGGTAAATGGACACAGCTGCTCATCCCGTGGTTCTGGGTAAATGGACACAGCTGCTCATCCCGTGGTTCTGGGTAAATGGACACAGCTGCTCATCCCGTGGTTCTGGGTAAATGGACACAGCTGCTCATCCCGTGGTTCTGGGTAAATGGACACAGCTGCTCATCCCGTGGTTCTGGGTAAATGGACACAGCTGCTCATCCCGTGGTTCTGGGTAAATGGACACAGCTGCTCATCCCGTGGTTCTGGGTAAATGGACACAGCTGCTCATCCCGTGGTTCTGGGTAAATGGACACAGCTGCTCATCCCGTGGTTCTGGGTAAATGGACACAGCTGCTCATCTCGTGGTTCTGGGTAAATGGACACAGCTGTTCATCCCGTGGTTCTGGGTAAATGGACACAGCTGTTCATCCCGTGGGCCTGGGTAAATGGACACAGCTGTTCATCCCGTGGGCCTGGATAAATGGACACAGCTGTTCATCCCGTGGTTCTGGGTAAATGGACACAGCTGTTCATCCCGTGGTTCTGGGTAAATGGACACAGCTGTTCAGCCCGTGGTTCTGGGTAAATGGACACAGCTGGTCATCCCGTGGTTCTGGGTAGAGTTCTTCCTCTCTCTGCACTTACTTCGTCACAGGGAACGTCCGAATTCTGACCAATCAGCGGGCCTTTGAATGTTGATAGGTTACCCGTGGGTGTTTGTCATGGATAAAAGGACGCGTCGGTCCTGACAAACTCTTGCCCACAAATCTTACAAAACTCTGTTGTGAATGATAGTGACTTCATGACTACAAGCATTTCGCTACACCCACAATAACATCTGATAAACACGTGTATGATACCACTAACATTTTATTTTATTTGATGACCAAAATGAACCTACTTGTACACTTTTAGAATACATTTTGGTGCTGAAATAAATGTTTCTGACTAATATCTATGTCACATATGCCGACGATAGAAGTTGGTTCTATATTCTGAGTATTGTGCACTATTCAGAACATACTGCTTAGTAAAAACATTGGCTGGTACGCAACTAATATCAACATTCTACTCATCCGTACTGAGAAGGCATCAACCAATGCACAGTCACATTTGTTCCCCATCATTCATTTATTCTGGTACAGTGTGTCACCTATTCTGGTTATAAGCTTTTGTTCGAACACAAGTGGGTTTGAAAATAGGATTTTCTTCCTCAGTAGTGTGCAGTGAATTCTGCTAGATGAAAAGTCGAAATGAGTATCACATCCAAATATTTAAAGTATACTTGATTTCAGAAAATTTGTATTCTTAATTAAACAGACTACTATTTAAGAAGTTTCACACAGAGACGCACAGAGACACACAGAGAGACACAGACACAGAGACACACAGAGACACACAGAGACACAGAGACACACAGAGAGGCGCACAGAGAGATAAAGAGAGACACAGAGAGACACAGAGAGACAGAGGCACACAGAGAGGCACACAGAGAGACTGAGACACAGAGAGACAGAGACAGAGACACAGAGACAGACACAGAGAGACACAGAGACAGAGACACAGAGAGACAGAGACACAGAGAGACAGAGGCACACAGAGAGACAGAGACACAGAGAGACAGAGACACAGAGACAGACACAGAGAGACAGAGACACAGAGAGACAGAGACACAGAGACAGAGACACACAGATTGACACAGAGGCACAGACCTCATTGAACAATTAGCAGATAGATTGTGTACTATACAGTAGACCGGCACAGGGCTAACTTCAAACAGATTTATGTTTATGGCATTTGACCAGAAAACAGATCTGAGAATGAGCAGCCAGACTCCAGACTAGTTTGTTATTCCAGTTCTGCATTTCACTGTAAACAAACCATTTATTATTGATCTATGTACTGTACATTTCTCTCTCAGGCTGATACAGAGAGACTCATCCAGGCTTGACTACTGTAATACTCTCGTCCCTGGTCAACCCTAGAAAAGCCATTGGTCAACTGCAAAACATACAGACAGAGAACACACCGGTTTTAAGGTCTCTGCATTTTAGGATTCTTCTATTGGTTTTTAAATCAATCAATGATTGTCCAGCCCAGTACATGTTTTAAAAAATATATATATATATATATATTTCTCCTTTATTTAAGCAGGTAGTCTAGTTGCGAACAAGTTCTCATTTACAACCGCGACCTGGCCAAGATAAAGCAAACATGCCATTAAGTTATGTACCCAGTAGGTCCCTCAGGTTCTCTGCCAACTGGCCTTTTAACTGTCCCAAAGCCACAGGCTTCGTCCCAAATGGAACAACTATTTACTGCATTACTTTGACCAGGACACATTGGTAACAAGAAGTGAAATCAAATGAAGATTTAGTTATAAAACACACATTTCAGACATGGAATGCAATACAATGTGCTTTACAGGAAAACAATAGTTAAAAACAATGTCATATTTACTACACAACAAACATAAGATGATAAAAAGCTAAAGAATAACAGTAAAAACTGAGCGACTAAGAAGCTAAAAATATGCATTTTTATGTCTCTTTAGCTTCTTCGGGGTAGGGGGCAGTATTCGGACGTTTGGATGAATGAGGTGCCCAATGTAAACTGCCTGTTACTCAGGCCCAGAAGCTAGGATATACATATGCATGGTAGTATTGGATATAAAACACTAAAGTTTCCAAAACTGTTAAAATAATGTCTGTGAGTATAACAGAACTGATATGGCAAGCGAAAATCTGAGAAAAATCCATCCAGGAAGTGGGATTTATTTTAATGTAGGTGGTTTTCAATTGAAAGCCTATCGGACCATATAAGGGTTAGGACCCAGATTGCAGTTCCTATGGCTTCCACTAGAGGTCAACAGTCTTTAGACATTGTTTCAGGCTTGTTTTCTGAAAATGAAGAAGAATGAGACCATTTTGTAAGTGGACTGTAGAATGAAGCAGAGCTGGTCTGCGCGCGTGACCGAGTGCGCGCCCTTCGTTGTTTTTCCTTTCTATTGAATACGCTATTGTCCGGTTGAAATATTATCCATTATTTAGATAATTGACAACCTGAGGATTAATTATAAACATCGTTTGACATGTTTCTACGAACTTTACCGGTACTATTAGGAGGTATTCATCTGCATGCTTTGACGGCCTTTAAAGTCAGTGGGTTACTGAACAAAACGCTCCAACAAAACAGAGTTTTTGGGATATAAAGAGGGACTTTATCGAACAAAACATCAATTTATTGTGTAGCTGGGACTCTTGTAAGTGCAACCAGATGAAGATCCTCAAAGGTAAGTGATTAATTTTATCGCTATTTCTGACTTTCGTGACTCCTCTACTTGGTTGGAAAAAGTTTGTATGCTTTTGTAAGCGAGGGCACTGTCCTCAGATAATCGCATGGTATGCTTTCACACTAAAGCCTTCTTTCAAATCTGACAAAGTGTCTGGATTAACAAGGAGTTCATCTTTAAGCCGATGTATAACACATTTTCATGAATGTTTATTATGATTATTTCTGTATTTTGAATTTGGCGCTTTGCAATTTCACCGGCTGTTGGCCAGGATGCTACCGTCCTGCCTGTCTCAAAGAGGTTTTAATAAAATGTCCAAAGTTTCAGTGTTTAACCTCTCTTTAAAAACAGTTTCAGCCCCCCTCAGGTTCTCTGGCCCCCTCAGGTTCTCTGGCCCGCTCAGGTTCTCTGGCCCACTCAGGTTCTCTGGCCCCTCAGGTTCTCTGCCCCCTCAGGTTCTCTGGCCCCCTCAGGTTCTCTAGCCCCCTCAGGAGCCTCAGCCCCCCTCAGGTTCTCTGGCCCCCTCAGGTTCTCTGCCCCCCTCAGGTTCTCTGGCCCCCTCAGGTTCTCTGCCCCTCTCAGGTTCTCTGGCCCCCTCAGGTTCTCTGGCCCCCTCAGGTTCTCTGGCCCCCTCAGGTTCTCTGGCCCCCCAGGTTATCTGGCCTCCCCAGGTTCTCTGCCAGGCTGTTCCAGAGGCAGGGGGCATAATAACTAAAGGCTTTCTCTCCATTCCTCTTGGTCCTAGTTATCACATGCACCAGCGGGTGGTTGCTGTTCAGAGAGGGTAAATTACCCTGTTGTTTAAGTGCCCAACATTTAATGCCAATTACCTCTCACAAAAAAATGTGGCCGTGCCCAAAGAGAGTTTAGAATGAGTCTTTGTTCCATCTGTTCTCCAGAGTAAAGAATTGTTAGCTGTTGAGGAAGTGGCACTTTACTGAATACTCTCTCAGAGATGTAGTCGGTGTGATAAATCCCTGACTCGAGGGACTATTATATAGACAACATCAGCTCTGTGGGAGAGACAGAGTAAACAGAGAGAGAGTTTAACACAAAGAGAAGTTAGTTCTCTGGAGAGAAAATCTCTCTCGCTCTCTCTCTCTCTCTCTCTCTCTCTCTCTCTCTCTCTCTCTCTCTCTCTCTCTCTCTCGCTCTCTCTCTCTCTCTCTCTCTCTAGTCTCCCTCTCTCTCTCTCTCTCTCTCTCTAGTCTCTCTCTCTCTCTCTCTCTCTCTCTCTCTCACGCTCTCCAAATCAAATCAAATCAAATTTATTTATATAGCCCTTAGTACATCAGCTGACATCTCAAATTGCTGTACAGAAACCCAGCCTAAAACCCCAAACAGAAAAACTCCCTAGAAAGGCCAAAACCTAGGAAGAAACCTAGAGAGGAACCAGGCTATGTGGGGTGGCCAGTCCTCTTCTGGCTGTGCCGGGTGGAGATTATAACAGAACATGGCCAAGATGTTCAAATGTTCATAAATGACCAGCATGGTCGAATAATAATAGGGCAGAACAAATGGCTTTATTGTAATGGAACACGTGACCCTACATTGTTAAAGCAAACATATAGACACATATCAAATCAACGATGACACATAGATAATAATAGGAGATATAATAATACTCAATGAGTAGTAACAATAGTCAGGACACTACAGTAAGAGATGAATGAGGACATGAATGAAATAGTGAGAAAAACACAACTAGTTATGGAATGGAAGGACATGAATGAGATAGTGATAAAGACAACTAGTTATGGAATGAGGACATGAATGAAATAGTGAGAAAAACACAACTAGTTATGGAATGGAAGGACATGAATGAGATAGTGATAAAGACAACTAGTTATGGTGAGATAGTGATAAACACAACTAGTTATGGAATGGAAGGACATGAATGAGATAGTAATAAACACAACTAGTTATGGAATGAGGACATGAATGAGATAGTAATAAAGACAACTAGTTATGGAATGAGGACATGAATGACATAGTGATAAAGACAACTAGTTATGGTGAGATAGTGATAAAGACAACTAGTTATGGTGAGATAGTAATAAAGACAACTAGTTATGGTGAGATAGTGATAAAGACAACTAGTTATTGAATGAGGACATGAATGAGATAGTAATAAACACAACTAGTTATGGAATGAGGACATGAATGAGATAGTGATAAAGACAACTAGTTATGGAATGAGGACATGAATGAGATAGTGATAAAGACAACTAGTTATGGAATGAGGACATGAATGAGATAGTGATAAAGACAACTAGTTATGGAATGGAAGGACATGAATGAGATAGTAATAAAGACAACTAGTTATGGAATGAGGACATGAATGAGATAGTGATAAAGACAACTAGTTATGGAATGAGGACATGAATGAGATAGTGATAAAGACAACTAGTTATGGTGAGATAGTGATAAAGACAACTAGTTATGGTGAGATAGTAATAAAGACAACTAGTTATGGTGATATAGTGATAAAGACAACTAGTTATGGTGAGATAGTGATAAAGACAACTAGTTATGGTGAGATAGTAATAAAGACAACTAGTTATGGTGAGATAGTAATAAAGACAACTAGTTATGGTGAGATAGTGATAAAGACAACTAGTTATGGTGAGATAGTGATAAAGACAACTAGTTATGGTGAGATAGCAATAAAGACAACTAGTTA
Source organism: Oncorhynchus clarkii lewisi (assembly GCF_045791955.1). Taxonomy (NCBI): domain Eukaryota; kingdom Metazoa; phylum Chordata; class Actinopteri; order Salmoniformes; family Salmonidae; genus Oncorhynchus; species Oncorhynchus clarkii. The sequence goes on along the minus strand of NC_092158.1, from coordinate 3,427,111 downwards.
TGGTGAGATAGTAATAAAGACAACTAGTTATGGTGAGATAGTAATAAAGACAACTAGTTATGGTGAGATAGTGATAAAGACAACTAGTTATGGAATGAGGACATGAATGAGATAGTAATAAACACAACTAGTTATGGAATGGAAGGACATGAATGAGATAGTAATAAACACAACTAGTTATGGAATGGAAGGACATGAATGAGATAGTGATAAAGACAACTAGTTATGGAATGAGGACATGAATGAGATAGTGATAAAGACAACTAGTTATGGAATGAGGACATGAATGAGATAGTGATAAAGACAACTAGTTATGGAATGAGGACATGAATGAGATAGTAATAAAGACAAATAGTTATGGTGAGATAGTGATAAAGACAACTAGTTATGGAATGAGGACATGAATGAGATAGTGATAAACACAACTAGTTATGGAATGAGGACATGAATGAGATAGTGATAAAGACAACTAGTTATGGAATGAGGACATGAATGAGATAGTAATAAAGACAACTAGTTATGGAATGGAAGGACATGAATGAGATAGTAATAAACACAACTAGTTATGGAATGGAAGGACATGAATGAGATAGTAATAAAGACAACTAGTTATGGAATGGAAGGACATGAATGAGATAGTAATAAACACAACTAGTTATGGAATGGAAGGACATGAATGAGATAGTGATAAAGACAACTAGTTATGGAATGAGGACATGAATGAGATAGTGATAAAGACAACTAGTTATGGAATGAGGACATGAATGAGATAGTGATAAAGACAACTAGTTATGGAATGAGGACATGAATGAGATAGTGATAAAGACAACTAGTTATGGAATGAGGACATGAATGAGATAGTAATAAAGACAACTAGTTATGGTGAGATAGTGATAAAGACAACTAGTTATGGAATGAGGACATGAATGAGATAGTGATAAACACAACTAGTTATGGAATGAGGACATGAATGAGATAGTGATAAAGACAACTAGTTATGGAATGAGGACATGAATGAGATAGTGATAAAGACAACTAGTTATGGAATGAGGACATGAATGAGATAGTGATAAAGAACACTAGTTATTGAATGAGGACATGAAAGAGATAGTGATAAAGACAACTAGTTATGGAATGAGGACATGAATGAGATAGTGATAAAGACAACTAGTTATGGAATGAGGACATGAATGAGATAGTAATAAAGACAACTAGTTATGGAATGGAAGGACATGAATGAGATAGTGATAAAGACAACTAGTTATGGTGAGATAGTAATAAAGACAACTAGTTATGGAATGGAAGGACATGAATGAGATAGTGATAAACACAACTAGTTATGGAATGGAAGGACATGAATGAGATAGTAATAAAGACAACTAGTTATGGAATGAGGACATGAATGAGATAGTGATAAACACAACTAGTTATGGAATGAGGACATGAATGAGATAGTGATAAAGACAACTAGTTATGGAATGAGGACATGAATGAGATAGTAATAAAGACAACTAGTTATGGAATGAGGACATGAATGAGATAGTGATAAAGACAACTAGTTATGGAATGAGGACATGAATGAGATAGTGATAAAGACAACTAGTTATGGAATGAGGACATGAATGAGATAGTGATAAACACAACTAGTTATGGTGAGATAGTGATAAAGACAACTAGTTATGGAATGAGGACATGAATGAGATAGTGATAAAGACAACTAGTTATTGAATGAGGACATGAATGAGATAGTGATAAAGACAACTAGTTATGGAATGAGGACATGAATGAGATAGTGATAAAGACAACTAGTTATGGAATGAGGACATGAATGAGATAGTGATAAAGACAACTAGTTATGGAATGAGGACATGAATGAGATAGTGATAAAGACAACTAGTTATGGAATGAGGACATGAATGAGATAGTGATAAACACAACTAGTTATGGAATGAGGACATGAATGAGATAGTGATAAAGACAACTAGTTATGGAATGAGGACATGAATGAGATAGTAATAAAGACAACTAGTTATGGAATGAGGACATGAATGAGATAGTGATAAAGACAACTAGTTATGGAATGAGGACATGAATGAGATAGTGATAAAGACAACTAGTTATGGAATGAGGACATGAATGAGATAGTAATAAAGACAACTAGTTATGGAATGAGGACATGAATGAGATAGTGATAAAGACAACTAGTTATGGTGAGATAGTGATAAAGACAACTAGTTATGGAATGAGGACATGAATGAGATAGTGATAAAGACAACTAGTTATTGAATGAGGACATGAATGAGATAGTGATAAAGACAACTAGTTATGGAATGAGGACATGAATGAGATAGTGATAAAGACAACTAGTTATGGAATGAGGACATGAATGAGATAGTGATAAAGACAACTAGTTATGGAATGAGGACATGAATGAGATAGTGATAAAGACAACTAGTTATGGAATGAGGACATGAATGAGATAGTGATAAAGACAACTAGTTATGGAATGGAAGGACATGAATGAGATAGTGATAAAGACAACTAGTTATGGAATGAGGACATGAATGAGATAGTAATAAAGACAACTAGTTATGGAATGAGGACATGAATGAGATAGTGATGAAGACAACTAGTTATGTTATTATCCTGGTTGATGGTTCTGTTTCTCAATGTCTGACAATATCTCTCAATATTGGCCACAATTAATTGAATATATGAGTGCTATAAAATAAAAGTGAGCTATACCTGACAAGTAGTTTGGCTTAATTACTTTGCAAGTGATGCTACCAGGTAGAAACGTTGTAGAGTAGGCTAAAAATAGCTTAGGTCTAGCTAGCGAAGTTAGCTAACGTTGGTCCCTTTTCAACATTGTGTTTTTAAGAATGTTTAATCATGACAGACGTGTTAGACTAGGGGCGTTCCTATGATGTCTTTCTCTAGGAAATAGCACGTCTTATTTTGTGGGAAAATGTGGATTCCAAAAGGCTTTGAATATGAAGGTCAGGTGTCGTTTACCTTAAAAACACACAAATATAGATCTTAAAAGTGAATGTTATATGTTGTCAACACTTTTTTTTCCAGAGGATGTAGGTGTTTTTGCCCCAAGTGTTATTCATTAATTTCCACAATAAATATAAGCCATAAAATAATAACATATTTAAAATATTTCTTCATTATTTTATAGTTCAATTCTCTCTAACTTTTTTTTCCCCATGATAATTGTACTTATTGTTTTATATTCTATTTTCTTTGTTTCTCTGATATCACTTTCCACCCTGTTAGTTTGTTGTAATGATCCATTTCAGAAAACAACCCCTTCCTACAACGACACCACATGACACAGGAATTGTCATCATTTCTTTGAAGCAAATATAAACAGTCAGTTGTGTCTGTGTGTCCGTGTTCCGTGTTCCGTGTTCCGTGTTCCGTGTTCCGTCTATGTGTTCCACTCATTCATTTACTCCAGATTTCCACCCTGTGAGGATTATGCACGTAACAGGTTAGAAAATGCCTGAGCTTGCGCTCTAAATGCCCCGAGAGCAAAACGCTCTGAATTTAGGAATGGAAAATCTGACAACTCACTGAATATACGAATTCCCAGAGCGCACTCTGAGCACACTCTGGCTCTCCATAGTGAATTTACGAACCCACCCAAAATAGCTTAGAATGCAGATAGCAAGCTGTGAATTTCTATTGGACTATATATATATTATGTGACTGTGCAGTGCAGTGGTTATCCCAGATGCTGAGAGAGAGAAAGTGAGAGAGAGTATGGACAAAAGAGAGAAGCCAGACCCAGGAAGTGAGATGTTTGTTTAAGAGTGGGCATGATGAGACTAGGAGAGGGACTAGTTCTCATAGGAAAGTACCGTGGCAACAGGCTCACTACAACCACTTGATTTATTTATTTTTCTCTCAATCCACTTCCTCCTTCTCCATTGACAGTAACAGTCACATTATGAACTAGTGAGGTTAGAGAGGATGACGTTCTGTAGACTAGATAATGTTCTGTAGACTAGATAATGTTCTGTAGACTAGATAAAGTTTTGTAGACTAGATGAAGCTCTGGAGGCTGCATCTCACCCAGAAAGACTTAGATTGCTAACAACCGTTCCTGTGTTGGCTAGAGACTAGAGAAGCACATGGACTATTCAGAGAGAGACACAGTGAACCTCTACTGCCTGTGGTACACCTCTCTCTCTTCCTCTGTGGTACACCTCTCTCTTTCTCTGTGGTATACCTCTCTCTTCCTCTTTGGTATACCTCTCTCTTCCTCTGTGGTACACCTCTCTCTCTTCCTCTGTGGTATACCTCTCTCTTCCTCTTTGGTATACCTCTCTCTTCCTCTGTGGTATACCTCTCTCTTCCTCTGTGGTATACCTCTCTCTTTCTCTGTGGTATACCTCTCTCTTTCTCTGTGGTATACCTCTCTCTTCCTCTGTGGTATACCTTTCTCTTTCTCTGTGGTATACCTCTCTCTTCCTCTGTGGTATACCTTTCTCTTTCTCTGTGGTATACCTCTCTCTTTCTCTGTGGTATACCTCTCTCTTTCTCTGTGGTATACCTCTCTCTTCCTCTGTGGTACACCTCTCTCTTCCTCTGTGGTACACCTCTCTCTTCCTCTGTGGTACTTAGATTGCATCTCACCCAGAAAGACTTAGTGTCCAGGGCTGCTTGTGAAGTGACCTTGTGAAGTGACCAGGGCTGTTGGTGAAGTGACCAGGGCTGTTGGTGAAGTGACCTTGTGTAGTGACCAGGGCTGCTTGTGAAGTGACCTTGTGTAGTGACCAGGGCTGCTTGTGAAGTTACCTTGTGTAGTGACCAGGGCTGTTGGTGAAGTGACCAGGGCTGCTTGTGAAGTGACCTTGTGTAGTGACCAGGGCTGTTGGTGAAGTGACCAGGGCTGCTTGTGAAGTGACCTTGTGTAGTGACCAGGGCTGCTTGTGAAGTGACCAGGGCTGCTTGTGAAGTGACCTTGTGTAGTGACCAGGGCTGCTTGTGAAGTGACCAGGGCTGCTGGTGAAGTGACCTTATGTAGTGACCAGGGCTGCTGGTGAAGTGACCAGGGCTGCTTGTGTAGTGACCAGGGCTGCTTGTGGAGTGACCAGGGCTGCTTGTGAAGTGACCAGGGCTGCTTGTGAAGTGACCATTGCTGCTTTATTTAATGATGTCAGTAACACACAAACACACACACGCGCGCGCGCGCATACACACGCACGCACGCACGCACGTACGCACACACACACACACACACACACACACACACACACACACACACACACACACACACACACACACTCCTAAGGATGGATGTGATTACCTTGAGATGTTGTAGCTGCAGCACCAGATCGTCCAGCTGTCTCCTCTTGTCTTCAATCTCTGACTGTCTTTTCCTTTTCTCCTGCAGAACAACACAACAACAGGAAAGTTAGATTACGGAAATGAGGGTATTACTGCAGTATGCAGTGTGCATTTATTCCAGGCTAGGGACTCAGCGTGCACAGCGATAATTATGTGACCTAAATATCAGAGGGCTGCAGTGAGGCAGGCCTCCTATTCTCCAGCCTTGTGCATGGAGGATGGTAGGGACGAGGGGGTAGGCCATATGGGGATGATGTTGTTCGGGTATGACGGATGAGGGATGAGGGGGTAGGCCATAAGTGGATGATGTTGTTGGTGTATGAGGGATGAGGGGGTAAGGCATTAGGGGGATGATGTTGTTGAGGTATGAGGGGGTAGGCCATAAGGGGGATGATGTTGTTGGTGTATGAGGAATGAGGGTGTAGGGCATAAGGGGATGATGTTGTTGAGGTATGAGGGATGAGGGATGAGGGGGTAGGCCATAAGGGAATGATGTTGTTGGAGTATGAGGGATGAGGTGGTAGGCCATAATGGGGATGATGTTGTTGAGGGACGAGGGGGTAGGCCATAAGCGGATGATGTTGTTGGTGGTGGATGAGGGGGTAGGCCATAAGGGGATGATGTTGTTGGTGGATGAGGGGGTAGGCCATAAGGGGATGATGTTGTTGGTGGTGGATGAGGCGGTAGGCCATAAGGGGATGATGTTGTTGAGGGATGAGGGGGTAGGCCATAAGGGGATGATGTTGTTGGAGTATGAGGGATGAGGTGGTAGGCCGTAATGGGGATGATGTTGTTGAGGGACGAGGTGGTAGGCCATAAGCGGATGATGTTGTTGGTGGTGGATGAGGGGGTAGGCCATAAGGGGATGATGTTGTTGGTGGATGAGGGGGTAGGCCATAAGGAGATGATGTTGTTGGTGGTGGATGAGGCGGTAGGCCATAAGGGGATGATGTTGTTGGTGTATGAGGGATGAGGGGGCAGATCGTAAGGGGATGATGTTGTTGGTGTATGAGGGATGAGGGGGTAGGGCATTAGGGGGATGATGTTGTTGAGGCATGAGGGGGTAGGGCATAAGGGGGATGATGTTGTTGGTTTGTGAGGGATGAGGGGGTAGGCCATAAGGGGATGATGTTGTTGGTGAATGAGGGATGAGGGGGTAGGCCATAAGGGGATGATGTTGTTGGTGGATGAGGGGGTAGGCCATAAGGGGATGATGTTGTTGGTGGTGGATGAGGCGGTAGGCCATAAGGGGATGATGTTGTTGGTGGTGGATGAGGCGGTAGGCCATAAGGGGATGATGTTGTTGAGGGATGAGGGGGTAGGCCATAAGGGGATGATGTTGTTGGTGTATGAGGGATGAGGGGGCAGGCCGTAAGGGGATGATGTTGTTGGTGTATGAGGGATGAGGGGGTAGGGCATTAGGGGGATGATGTTGTTGATGTGTGAGGGATGAGGGGGTAGGCCATAAGGGGATGATGTTGTTGGTGGATGAGGGATGAGGGGGTAGGCCATAAGGGGATGATGTTGTTGGTGGATGAGGCAGTAGGTCATAAGGGGATGATGTTGTTGCTGTATGAGGGATGAGGGGGTAGGCAATAAGGTGATGATGTTGTATAGTACAGTATAGTATAGTATAGTATAGTATAGTATAGTATAGTATTGTATAGCATAGTAGTGTATAGTACGGTACAGTACAATGCAATATAGTACAGTACAGTATAGTACAGTATAGTATAGCATAGTATAGTACAGTATAGTATAGTATAGTATAGTATAGTATAGTATAGTACAATACAGTACAGTATGGTATAGTATAGTACAATACAGTATTGTATAGTATAGTATGGTATAGTACAGCACAGTACAGTACAGTACAGTATAGTATAGTGTAGTATAGTGGTATGAGCTTCCCTACATGTTGGAGATGACCAGACCTGGGGGTTGAGCTGCTCTATGCTCTTTACCTGACTCACTTTTCAAAGATGTCTAGAAATGTTTTGTGCTCTTGTAGGAAACAACCTCTCCCCTATTGCTGACTACAAATTATTTATAACTTGGCTAAAAACTCACTAGATAGCAAAGGATATGAACAAAATGTACATACGTGGCTACACTCAGGTCTCGCTCAAAACAAGCACATCTAGTCACGGCCGCTCATGCTGTAAACACAGTCCAGTTCATCTAGTCACGACCGCTCATGCTGTAAACACAGTCCAGTTCATCTAGTCACGACCGCTCATGCTGTAAACACAGTCCAGTTCATCTAGTCACGACCGGTCATGCTGTAAACACAGTCCAGTTCATCTAGTCACGACCGCTCATGCTGCAAACACAGTCCAGTTCATCTAGTCACGACCGCTCATGCTGTAAACACAGTCCAGTTCATCTAGTCACGGCCGCTCATGCTGTAAACACAGTCCAGTTCATCTAGTCACGACCGCTCATGCTGTAAACACAGTCCAGTTCATCTAGTCACGACCGGTCATACTGTAAACACAGTCCAGTTCATCTAGTCACGACCGCTCATGCTGTAAACACAGTCCAGTTCATCTAGTCACGACCGCTCATGCTGTAAACACAGTCCAGTTCATCTAGTCACGACCGCTCATGCTGTAAACACAGTCCAGTTCATCTAGTCACGACCTCTCATGCTGTAAACACAGTCCAGTTCATCTAGTCACGGCCGCTCATGCTGTAAACACAGTCCAGTTCATCTAGTCACGACCGCTCATGCTGTAAACACAGTCCAGTTCATCTAGTCACGACCGGTCATGCTGTAAACACAGTCCAGTTCAATGTGAATGGCAGATATCCATATATGGCAATGGTCTATTTGCATAGAGGCCTACTGCAGCTCTGATTGGTTATGCTGCACCAATCTTCGTAGAGTACGGGCTGAGGAGTGTGTGTCAATGCAATAGAATCCTACTCCAATGTGTTCTGCCTACAACAAAATCTCTCGCATAGCTTGTTCTGTTTCAGAGTGATACATTGAAAGTGGCTAACATTGTAGGGCTCCCGAGTGGCGCAGCGGTCTAAAGCACTGCATCTCAGTGAAAGAGGTGTCACTACAGACCCCGTTTCGATTCCAGGCTGTATCACAACCGGCCGTGGTTGGGAGTCCCATAGGGCGGTGCACAATTTGCCCAGTGTTGTCCGTTTTAGGGTTTGGTCGGGGTAGGCTGTCGTTGTAAATAATAATTTGTTCTTAACTGACTTGTCTGGTTAAATAAAATAAACAAAAATGAATAAAATATCACTCTGGGTAAGAGACATCTGGGCTCTGCCATATCACTCTGGGTAAGAGACATCAATCTGGGCTCTGCCACATCACTCTGGGTAAGAGACATCAATCTGGGCTCTGCCACATCACTCTGGGTAAGAGACATCTGGGCTCTGCCACATCACTCTGGGTTAGAGACATCAATCTGGACTCTGCCACATCACTCTGGGTTAGAGACATCAATCTGGACTCTGCCACATCACTCTGGGTAAGAGACATCTGGGCTCTGCCACATCACTCTGGGTAAGAGACATCAATCTGGACTCTGCCACATCACTCTGGGTAAGAGATATCTGGGCTCTGCCACATCACTCTGGGTAAGAGACATCAATCTGGACTCTGCCACATCACTCTGGGTAAGAGACATCTGGGCTCTGCCACATCACTCTGGGTAAGAGACATCTGGGCTCTGCCACATCACTCTGGGTAAGAGACATCAATCTGGACTCTGCCACATCACTCTGGGTAAGAGACATCTGGGCTCTGCCACATCACTCTGGGTAAGATACATCTGGGTTCTGCCACATCACTCTGGGTAAGAGACATCTGGGCTCTGCTACATCACTCTGGGAAAGATACATCAATCTGGGCTCTGCCACATCATTCTGGGTAAGAGACATAAATCTGGGCTCTGCCACATCACTCTGGGTAAGAGACATCTGGGCTCTGCCACATCACTCTGGGTAAGAGACATCTGGGCTCTGCCACATCACTCTGGGTAAGAGACATCTGGGCTCTGCCACATCACTCTGGGTAAGAGACATCAATCTGGGCTCTGCCACATCACTCTGGGTAAGAGACATCTGGGCTCTGACACATCACTCTTGGTAAGAGACATCAATCTGGGCTCTGCCACATCACTCTGGGTAAGAGACAACATCTGGGTTCTGCCGCATCACTCTGGGTAAGAGACATCAATCTGGCTCTGCCACATCACTCTGGGTAAGAGACATCAATCTGGGCTCTGCCACATCACTCTGGGTAAGAGACAACATCTGGGTTCTGCCACATCACTCTGGGTAAGAGACATCAATCTGGGCTCTGCCACATCACTCTGGGTAAGAGACATCAATCTGGGCTCTGGCACACCACTCTGGGTAAGAGACATCTGGGCTCTGCCACATCACTCTGGGTAAGAGACATCTGGGTTCTGCCACATCACTCTGGGTAAGAGACATCAATCTGGGCTCTGCCACATCACTCTGGGTAAGAGACATCAATCTGGGTTCTGCCACATCACTCTGGGTAAGAGACATCTGGGCTCTGCCACATCACTCTGGGTAAGAGACATCTGGGCTCTGCTACATCACTCTGGGAAAGAGACATCAATCTGGGCTCTGCCACATCACTCTGGGTAAGAGACATCAATCTGGGCTCTGCCACATCACTCTGGGTAAGAGACATCAATCTGGGCTCTGCCACATCACTCTGGGTAAGAGACATCTGGGCTCTGCCACATCACTCTGGGTAAGAGACATCAATCTGGGCTCTGCCACATCACTCTGGGTAAGAGACATCCGGGCTCTGCCCAGTGGTGTCAAGTACTTAAGTAAAACTACTTTAAAATACTACTTAAGTAGTTTTTTGGAGTATCTCTACTTTACTATTTATATTTTTGAAAACTTTTACTTTTACTTCACTACATTCCTAAAGAAAATTATGTACTTTTTAGTCCAAAAATACTGAACATTAGACAGTACTGAACAAAACTGAACATTAGACAGTACTGAACAAAACTGAACATTAGACAGTACTGAACATTACTGAACATTAGACAGTACTGAACAAAACTGAACATTAGACAGTACTGAACAATACTGAACATTAGACAGTACTGAACAATACTGAACATTAGACAGTACTGAACATTAGACAGTACTGAACAGTACTGAACATTAGACAATACTAAACAATACTGAACATTAGACAGTACTGAACAGTACTGAACATTAGACAATACTAAACAATACTGAACATTAGACAGCACTGAACAAAACTGAACATTAGACAGTACTGAACAATACTGAACATTAGACAGTACTGAACAGTACTGAACATTAGACAATACTAAACAATACTGAACATTAGAAAGTACTGAACAAAACTGAACATTAGACAGTACTGAACAAAACTGAACATTAGACAGTACTGAACAATACTGAACATTAGACAGTACTGAACAGTACTGAACATTAGACAATACTAAACAATACTGAACATTAGAAAGTACTGAACAAAACTGAACATTAGACAGTACTGAACAAAACTGAACATTAGACAGTACTGAACAATACTGAACATTAGACAGTACTGAACAGTACTGAACATTAGACAATACTAAACAATACTGAACATTAGAAAGTACTGAACAAAACTGAACATTAGACAGTACTGAACAATACTGAACATTAGACAGTACTGAACAAAACTGAACATTAGACAGTACTGAACAAAACTGAACATTAGACAGTACTGAACAAAACTGAACATTAGACAGTACTGAACAAAACTGAACATTAGACAGTACTGAACAATACTGAACATTAGACAGTACTGAACAGTACTGAACATTAGACAATACTAAACAATACTGAACATTAGAAAGTACTGAACAAAACTGAACATTAGACAGTACTGAACAATACTGAACATTAGACAGTACTGAACAGTACTGAACATTAGACAATACTGAACAATACTGAACATTAGACAGTACTGAACAAAACTGAACATTAGACAGTACTGAACAATACTGAACATTAGACAGTACTGAACAAAACTGAACATTAGACAGTACTGAACAATACTGAACATTAGACAGTACTGAACATTAGACAATACTAAACAATACTGAACATTATCCAATACTAAACAATACTGAACATTAGACAATACTAAATAATACTGATAATTAGACAATACTGAACAATACTGAACATTAGCCAATACTAAACAATACTGAACAGTAGACAATACTGAACATTAGACAATACTGAACATTAGACAGTACTGAACATTAGACAATACTGAACATTAGACAATACTGAACAATACTGAACATTAGACAGTACTGAACATTAGACAATACTGAACATTAGACAATACTGAACAATACTGAACATTAGACAGTACTGAACATTAGACAATACTGAACAATACTGAACATTAGACAATTCTGAACATTAGACAACACTCTCTAGTACAGTAGACTACAGGGGAGATCTCGCTAGTACAGTAGACTACAGGGAAGGTCTCTCTAGTACAGTAGACTACAGGGAAGATCTCTCTATTACAGTGGCCAACAGGGGAGATCTCTTTATTATTATAGACTATACGGGAGATTGAATTTCAAAAGAGTAACATTGTTTAACTGAGGTTAGACAGGCAGACTTCCTGTATTTATAACCGTGACTCATAGGGCATTTGGGGCGTAACCCAAATGTGGTGTAAGTATACCGTTCTGGTGTATTTCTGACCCAGTATGTTGAACTACTGAGCATCCAAGCTGTCTATCATCTACTTCCGCTGACACACATCTACCCTCTTTTATATATGACCTTTATTTAACTAGGCAAGTCAGTTAATTAAGAACAAATTCTTATTTTCAATGACGGCCGAGGAACATTGGGTTAGCTGCCTTGTTCAGGGGGCAGATTGACATATTTTTTACCTTGTCAGCTCGAGGATTCGATCTTGCAACCTTTCGGTTCCTGGCCCAATACTCCTGCTGCCTCTACACTCTAACCACTAGGCTACCTGCTGCCTCTACACTCTAACCACTAGTCTACCTGCCGCCTCTACACTCTAACCACTAGGCTCCCTGCCTCCCCCTCTGATAGCTAACCCAGGGCCAGGCTGATGGGGCCCAGGGGTATAGTCCGGGGGTATAGTCCGGGGGTACAGTCCGGGGGTACAGTCCGGGGGTATAGTCCGGGGGTACAGTTGACCCCTCCTGTCTCAGCCTCCAGTATTTATGCTGCAGTAGTTTGTGTCGGGGGCTAGGGTCAGTCTGTTATATCTAGAGTATTTATCCTGTCTTATCCGGTGTCCTGTGTGAATTTAAGTATACATATTTATTCTCTCTCTCGCTCTCTCTCTTTCTCTCTCTCTCTCTCTCTCTCTCTCAGGTCTACCTGGCCTGATGATTCCTTGCTGTCCCCAGTCCACCTAGCCGTGCTGCTGCTCCAGTTTCAACTGTTCTGCCTGCGGCTATGGAACCCTGACCTGTTTACCGGACGTGCTACCTGTCCCAGACCTGCTGGTTTCAACTCTCTAGAGACAGCAGGAGCGGTAGAGATACTCTCAATGATCGGCTATGAAAAGCCAACTGACATTTACTCCTGAAGTGCTGACTTGCTGCAACCTCTACAACTACTGTGAGCATTATTATTTGACCATGCTGGTCATCTATAAACATTTGAACATCTTGGCCATGTTCTGTTATAATCTCCACCCGGCACAGCCTGGTTCCTCTCTAGGTTTCTTCCTAGGTTTTGGCCTTTCTAGGGAGTTTTTCCTAGCCACCGTGCTTCTACACCTGCATTGTTTGCTGTTTGGGGTTTTAGGCTGGGGGTTTCTGTACAGCACTTTGAGATATCAGCTGATGTAAGAAGGGCTTTATAAATACATTTGATTTGATATTTCAGACAGAGACAAAATGTTAGTACATTCAGTCTATTGTCAGCGAAGGCTGTCTTTATTGTTGGACGTTCGGAGATAGTGGGAAGGAGGCTCTGTGTCATCAGGAATGTGGACATAGTTCCCACCGGGGGTGGACGATCCTCTGGAAGGTCTTTTCTGTGACTAAGAATGTCTAAATATCCCACGGCTGGAATCAGGGAGTTCCTGTGTAGTGGCAAAGACAGATCCTCCTGAGGACCATCCGGGACCCCAGTGTAATGAGTTCATATCCTCTGACTCCATGGCTCAATTGTACATTATGAATAATAATGAATGAATAAACAGCTAAGCACTCTTCAGAATCATGTTTCTCTCTCTGCTTTAGACGACCTGAGATTTACCAGGAGAGAGAGAGAGAGAGAGAGAGAGAGAGAGGAACACATAGGGAGAGAGGAACACATAGGGAGAGCGAGAGAGAGAGAGAGAGAATAACACAGAGGGAGAGCGAGCGAGAGAGAGAGAGAGGAGCACAGAGGGAGAGAGGAACACAGAGGGAGAGCGAGAGAGAGAGAGAGAGGAACACAGAGGGAGAGCGAGAGAGAGAGAGAGAGAGAGAGAGAGAGAGAGAGAGACAGAGAGAGAGAGAGAGAGACAGAGAGAGAGAGAGAGAGAGAGAGAGAGAGAGAGGAACACAGAGGGAGAGCAAGAGAGAGAGAGTGGAGAGAGAGAGAGAGTGAAGAGAGAGAGAGCCAGAGAGAGAGAGACAGAGAGAGAGAGAGAGAGAGAGAGAGGGAGAGAGAGAGACAGAGAGGAACACAGAGGGAGAGCGAGAGAGAGAGAGAGGAACGCAGAGAGAGAGAGCGAGAGAGAGAGAGAGATAGGGAGAGAGAGGAACACAGAGGGAGAGTGAGATAGAGAGAGAGAGTGGAGAGAGAGAGAGGAACACAGAGGTAGAGCGAGAGAGAGAGAGAGAGAGGAACACAGAGGTAGAGCGAGAGAGAGAGAGAGAGAGGAACACAGAGGGAGAGCGAGAGAGAGAGAGAGGAACACAGAGGGAGAGAGGAACACAGAGGGAGAGCGAGAGAGAGAGAGAGAGGAACACAGAGGGAGAGCGAGAGAGAGAGAGAGAGACAGAGACAGAGAGAGAGAGAGAGAGAGAGAGACAGAGAGAGAGATAGAGAGAGAGAGGAACACAGAGGGAGAGAGGAACACAGAGAGAGAGAGAGAGAGAGAGAGAGAGAGAGAGAGAGAGAGAGAACACAGAGGGAGAGCGAGAGAGAGAGAGAGAGGAACACAGAGGGAGAGCGAGAGAGAGAGAGAGAGAGAGAGAGAGAGAGAGAGAGAGAGAGAGAGAGAGAGAGAGACAGACAGATAGAGAGAGAGAGAGAGAGAGAGAGAGAGAGAGAGAGAGAGAGAGAGAGGAACACAGATGGAGAGCGAGAGAGAGAGAGTGGAGAGAGAGAGAGAGAGAGAGAGAGAGTGGAGAGAGAGAGGGAGAGAGAGAGACAGAGAGAGAGAGAGAGAGAGAGAGAGAGAGAGAGAGAGAGAACACAGAGGGAGAGCGAGAGAGAGAGAGAGGAACGCAGAGGGAGAGCGAGAGAGAGAGAGAGAGAGGAACACAGAGGGTGAGCGAGAGAGAGAGATGTTGTTCATATGATACAGTGTATAGGGAGAATCTAACCCCCCCTTTCTCCCCCCTCCCAGTTTTTCCACTACCTCAGTCATGTCATCAATATCAATCTGCTAACCACATCTCTCTGGCCCGGTCCAAACACAATATCAGTCTGCTAACCACATCTCTCTGGCCCAGTCCAAACACAATATCAGTCTGCTAACCACATCTCTCTGGCCCGGTCCAAACACAATATCAGTCTGCTAACCACATCTCTCTGGCCCGGTCCAAACACAATTTTTTAACCACATCTCTCTGGCCCGGTCCAAACACAATATCAGTCTGCTAACCACATCTCCCTGGCCCGGTCCAAACACAATATCAGTCTGCTAACCACATCTCTCTGGCCCGGTCCAAACACAATTTTTTAACCACATCTCTTTGGCCCGGTCCAAACACAATATCAGTCTGCTAACCACATCTCCCTGGCCCGGTCCAAACACAATATCAGTCTGCTAACCACATCTCTCTGGCCCGGTCCAAACACAATATCAGTCTGCTAACCACATCTCCCTGGCCCGGTCCAAACACAATATCAGTCTGCTAACCACATCTCTCAGGACAGGTTAGACTGATCCCAATACAGACAGGACAGGTTAGACTGATCCCAATACAGACAGGAAGTTGGAAGTCAGCGGAGGACAGTGATGATGTTCATTATAACACAAAGAATGTCCGGCCTGTCCTCCCGTCCTCTCTAAGCATCCCAACCAGCCCTAACTGGTATCGGCTCAGGGCTGAAGGCCATGTTGGCCTCTTATCAACACATTCACAAGTTGATGGCCTCAAACGACAAGACTTAAATAGAAAGGGGACATGATATTCAGAAAGCACTCGGAGAATAGACAGACTGTGATGCAACGTATCCAGGCTGTGTTATCTGATATGTATCTGAGAACTGCAGACACAGACACAACTAACCACTGGACAGGTTTCATAGTGTAGTGTAGTGCTACAACTGACACAAACAACCGACACGGACAACAGACACGAACAACCGACACAAACAACCGACACAAACAACCGACACAAATAACAGACACAAATAACCGACACAAACAACCGACACAAACAACAGACACAAATAACAGACACAAATAACCGACACAAACAACCGACACAAACAACAGACACAAATAACCGACACAAATAACCGACACAAACAACAGACACAAACAACAGACACAAACAACAGACACAAATAACCGACACGAACAACAGACACAAATAACCGACACAAATAACCGACACAAACAACAGACACAAACATCCTATCCAGGAACATCAAGCTGTCTAACAGAAACAGGAGATATGCCCCTTCCTCACCACACTGTCTGTGGGGGGTGGAACCATTTCAGATTGTCAGTGATGTGTACGCCGAGGAACTTGAAGATTTCCACCTTCTCCACTACTGTCCCGTCGATGTGGATAGGGGGGTGCTCCCTCTGCTGTCTCCTGAAGTCCACGATCAGCACCTTCGTTTTGTTGACGTTGAGTGAGAGGTTATTTTCCTGCCACCACTCCACCAGGGCCGTCACCTCCTCCCTGTAGGATGTCTTGTCATTGTTGGTAAACTCAATGATTGAGCTGGAGGCGTGCATGGCCACACAGCATTGGTGATTACAGGAGGGGGCTGAGCACTCACCCTTATGGGGCTGAGCTATAGAATGAACAGAAGTCTTACATATTCCTCTTGTCCAAATGGGCAGCTTCCAACTCCTCTCTCTGTCTGCCTTGTTCAGGCACAGTGCCCTTCAATAATGACTTGAACAATATGGTTGAGGAGTTTTCAGAAACTATGGTCTTCACTCCCCTTGACTTTTCCCCAAATAAATTGTGTTACAAAGTTACAAAAGATTCAATTAATTTGGAAAGGCACACACCTGTCTACATAAGGTCATACAGTTGACAGTGCACGTCAGAGCAAAAACCAAGCCATGAGGTAGAAGGAATTGTCCGTAGAACTCCGAGACAGGATTGTGTCGAGGCACAGATCTGGGGAAGGGTACCAAAACATTATTGCAGCATTGAAGGTCCCCAAGAACACAGTGGCCTCCATCATTCTTAAATGGATGAAGTTTGGAACCACCAAGACTCTTCCTAGAGCTGGCCGCCCGGCCAAACTGAGCAATCAGGGGAGAATCCCCTTGGTCTGAGAGGTGACCAAGAACCAAATGGTCACTCTGACAGAGCTCCAGAGTTCCTCTGTGGAGATGGGAGAAAGTTTCAGAAGCACAACCATCTCTGCAGCACTCCAACAATCAGGCTTTTATGGTAGAGTGGCCAGACGGAAGCCGCTCCTCAGTAAAAGGCACATGACAGCCCACTTGGAATTTGCCAAAAGGCACATAGACTCTCATACCACGAGAACCAATATTTTCTGGTCTGATGAAACCAAGAATGAACTCTTTGGCCTGAATGCCAACTGTCACGTCTAGAGGAAACCTGGCACCATCCCTACGGTGAAGCATGGTGGTGGCAGCATCATGCTGTGGGGTGTTTTTCAACGACAGGGACTGGGAGACTAGTCAGGATGGAGGGAAAGATGAACAGAGCAAAGTACAGAGAGATCCTTGATGAAAACCTGCTCCAGAGCGCTCAGGACGTCAGACTAAGGCAAAGGTTCACCTTCCGACAGGACAACAACCCTAAGCACACAGCCAAGACAACACAGTAGTGGCTTCGGGACAAGTCTCTGACTGTCTTTGAGTGGCTCAGAGAGCCCGGACTTGAACCTGATCGAACATCTCTGGAGAGACCTGAAAATAGCTGTGCAGCGATGCTCCCAATCTAACCTGACAGAGCTTGAGAGGATCTGCAGAGAAGAATGGGAGAAACTCCCCAAATACAGGTGTGCCAAGATTGTAGAGTCATACCCAAGAAGACTCAAGGCTTTAGTCGCTTCCAAAGGTGCTTCAACAAAGTACTGAGTAAAGGGTCTGAATACTTATGTAAATGTGATATTTCATTTTTTTAAAATTACAATACATTTAAAAAATGTCTAAAAACCTGTTTTTGCTTTGTCATTATGGGGTGTTGTGTGGAGACTGAAGAGGATTTATTAAGTCCATTTTTAGAATGAGGCTGTAACTGTAAAATGTGGAGAAAGTCAAGGGGTCTGAATACTTTCCGCTGTCTCAATAAACAAAAAAAAATACAAAAGAGTTTATTTTTGAAACATGAAAAAGGTTGGGAACCCCTTGGGGTAGGCTACTGTTGGACAGTTAATGGCCTGTTTGTCGAATGAACTTCCCCTGGTCAATGCATCCTCTCAGATTTTACATGACATAAAAAACGATGTTATTATGATAGTACAGCTCTTGTGATCGGCACATTTCGGTGATAAATAGGTCGATAACTTGCCTAGTCATCTACTTAATCGCTCTCTTGGTTGACATCTGATCTAAAAAGTGACATGTCATTTTGACTACTGGGCTATTGTGTTAGAATATTTTGTTTGCAAAATATGTTCATGGGATATCTACGTGATGTAAAATGCTGAACACATGCATCATATTGATTCCTCTGCCACCAGTTTAGCCGGTGGATCCCCCAGTGACGTCACAGAGAAACTGCCAGACAGAGAAACTGCCAGACAGAGAAACTGCCAGGCAGAGAAACTGCCAGACATTCAGACAGGATATTTTTCAGAATGTCTCTTCAACATTAAAAAAAGTAATTGTATTTTTTAATTTAAAATTTTATTTAATGAGGTGAAATGAGATTACCATTGGTTGTGAATAGGCTACTGGGTGGTTGTTGAGTTGTTTTGTGGAACAGCTGTGTTAGAATGTTTCATAAACACCCTTCATTCACCCCCCGTCATACACCCTTCATACACCCTTCAAACTCCCTTCATACACCCGTCATACACCCTTCATACACCCTTCATACTCCCTTCATACTCCCTTCATACACCCTTCATACTCCCTTCATACACCCTTCATACACCCTTCAAACTCCCTTCATACACCCGTCATACACCCTTCATACACCCTTCATACTCCCTTCATACTCCCTTCATACACCCTTCATACTCCCTTCATACACCCTTCATACTCCCTTCATACACCCTTCGTACACCCTTCGTACACCCTTCATACGCCCTTCATACTCCCTTCATACTCCCTTCATACACCCTTCATACACCCTTCATACACCCTTCATACTCCCTTCATACTCCCTTCATACACCCTTCATACACCCTTCATACACCCTTCATACACCCTTCATACTCCCTTCATACTCCCTTCATACTCCCTTCATACTCCCTTCATACACCCTTCATACTCCCTCCATACACCCTTCATACACCCTTCATACACCCTTCATACACCCTTCATACACCCTTCATACACCCTTCATACTCCCTTCATACACCCTTCATACTCCCTTCATACACCCTTCATACTCCCTTCATACACCCTTCACATACCCTTCACACACCCTTCATACTCCCTTCATACACCCTTCATACTCCCTTCATACACCCTTCATACTCCCTTCATACACCCTTCACATACCCTTCATACACCCTTCATACACCCTTCATACTCCCTTCATACTCCCTTCATACACCCTTCATACTCCCTTCATACACCATTCATACGCCCTTCATACTCCCTTCATACACCCTTCATACACCCTTCATACACCCTTCATACACCCTTCATACTACCTTCATACTCCCTTCATACACCCTTCATACTCCCTTCATACACCCTTCATACTCCCTTCATACACCCTTCATACACCCTTCATACACCCTTCATACTCCCTTCATACTCCCTTCATACACCCTTCATACACCCTTCATACACCCTTCATACTCCCTTCATACTCCCTTCATACTCCCTTCATACACCCTTCATACACCCTTCATACTCCCTTCATACTCCCTTCATACACCCTTCATACTCCCTTCATACACCCTTCATACTCCCTTCATACACCCTTCATACACCCTTCATACTCCCTTCATACTCCCTTCATACTCCCTTTATACTCCCTTCATACACCCTTCATACACCCTTCATACTCCCTTCATACACCCTTCACATACCCTTCATACACCCTTCATACACCCTTCATACTCCCTTCATACACCCTTCATACACCCTTCATACACCCTTCATACTCCCTTCATACACCCTTCATACTCCCTTCATACACCCTTCATACACCCTTCATACACCCTTCATACACCCTTCATACTCCCTTCATACACCCTTCATACTCCCTTCATACACCCTTCATACTCCCTTCATACACCCTTCATACACCCTTCATACACCCTTCATACACCCTTCATACTCCCTTCATACACCCTTCATACTCCCTCCATACACCCTTCATACTCCCTTCATACACCCTTCATACTCTCTTTAACAGTGTTACTTACTTCTTTTTCCCTGTCTCTTACTGGGCTCCAACCATGACATCATGACCTCTGTCTCGCAGACACACATTGACATCATGACCTCTGTCTCGCAGACACACATTGACATCATGACCTCTGTCTCGCAGACACACATTGACATCATGACCTCTGTCTCGCAGACACACATTGACATCATGACCTCCGTCTCGCAGACACACATTGACATCATGACCTCCGTCTCGCAGACACACATTGACATCATGACCTCTGTCTCGCAGACACACATTGACATCTTGACCTCTGTCTCGCAGACACACATTGACATCATGACCTCCGTCTCGCAGACACACATTGACATCATGACCTCCGTCTCGCAGACACACATTGACATCATGACCTCCGTCTCGCAGACACACATTGACATCATGACCTCCGTCTCGCAGACACACATTGACATCATGACCTCTGTCTCGCAGACACACATTGACATCATGACCTCCGTCTCGCAGACACACATTGACATCATGACCTCTGTCTCGCAGACACACATTGACATCATGACCTCTGTCTCGCAGACACACATTGACATCATGACCTCTGTCTCGCAGACACACATTGACATCATGACCGCCAGCTTGACCAACGTCTTAGTTAATTACGCTAACGAACGGTTAACGCTTCAAAAGCGGGAGTGGACACATTTCAATCTTGGGAGTGAGTTTAGAATGTTTACTCTGTTACACATTCTCTCCGGCCC